>NC_060288.1:25112427-25136733 GCF_021613505.1 Equus quagga | reverse complement strand
GAATGGGGTCTTCAGAGTAGGTCTCGCTGCAGTTTGAATGGGGTCTTCAGAGTAGGTCTCGTTGACAAGGCGACAGTGAGCAAAGGCTCAACAGAGATGGTGAAGAAGTCACCTAGATGGGGAGGAGTTGGTAAAGGTCCTGATGCTGGAGAAGGTCTGGAATCTTCAAGGAACAATGAGAACTCAAATGCGGCCACGTTAGAGGGAGGGAAGGTGAGAGAGTTAACTTCGGCGATGAAAGGGAGATGTAGCTTGTAGGCCTCGTGACCGCCGTGAAGACTTCGGGTGTTAATCTGAAATAGGACGCCGTGACCAAGTTTCTGTGATGTGTGTTTATTTTTTATCAGTTTAATTGGCATATAGAGATACCCTGGTTTTCAGTTTTGTCTTTGTTAGGAGATGATTTGGTTTTGTGTGTGGGTGATGTTCTACCTTTTCTGTTTTCCATTTGTTGGTTTGCGTTTTTTTAAATCTAACAGCTTTATTGAGAAATAATTCACATACCGTACAATTCACCTATTTAAAATGTACAGTACAATGGGTTTTAGTATATTCAGTTGTAATTTATTATATTTAGTTGTATACCTGTCATCACAATCTAATTTTAGAACCTTTCTGTCTCCCCTAAAAGAAGCCCCGTACCCATTAGCAGTCACTGCCCATTTCCCACACTCTTCTCCTCCACCCTCAAGCCCCAAGCAACCACCAGTTTATTTTCTGTCTCTCTGATTTGCCTGTTCTGGATATTTGTATAAATGGAATCATACAATATGTGATCTTTTGTGTCTGGCTTCTTTCACTTCACATGATGCTTTCAAGATTTATCCATGTGTAGCATGTGTCATTTCATTCCTTTTTATTGCTGAATAATATTCCATCGTACAGATAGAGTACATTTCATTTACCCATTCACCAGTTGGTGGATGTTTGAGTTGTTTTCCCTTTTTGGCCATTTTGAACAGTGTCATGATGAACATTCCTGCGCAAATGTTAGTGTGGACATAAACTTTCATATTTCTTGGGTGAATGCCAAGGAGTGGAATTGCTGGGTCGTGTGGCAACTTATTGGTTTATTTTAACTTCTTGTGGAGATGTAGCATTGACCTTCCATATTTGTATCTATTATTTGTATCTTAAGATAGTGTCTTTCATAAATGTCTCATATAATTTTTCTCAGTGGCTTTTGTTTTGTTATTCCCTTTATATTGTTGTTAAACAAAACTTTGGGTTTTTAAACACAATATTGTATTCAATATCTTGTTTCTGATAACTGAATCCATTTATTAGACATCACACATGGCTCTAATGGCATCTGGGATTCTGTTTTCCTCTATTCTTTAGTAAAATCAAAAATGTTTTCGTTATTAATTCTTTGACTTTCTGGAGCTGATTTCTCATTTTCTTTAAAGATGACTTTAGAGAGGAGGAGGGTGGTGAGGATTTCAGTGAGGTGGAGGCGGTAGTGAAGAGAAAGATTTCCAGAAGGAGCAAGGTGACAGTTGCCCTTTGTTGGCTTGCTTAAGGGGCTCCCGGCCAGACAATGGAAAAAATGGTGCAAAGGGAAGGTGGCCATTAGCAAAATGCCATTTCACTCATTACAGCTTTAACGTCGCTGGCTTCACTTTCAGGGCACACTTACGAAACCTGCCTGTCTTGTGATCCTCCCAAGGTCCACAGGTTCTGGAATTTACTTTTCCTTCATTGTCACCTTCCTTCTCCCCCTTTTAAAATAAAGCTTATTACACACTAGGATTGTGAGAGATGGTCGGAGGCTCTGTGATTTCCAGTCATACTTATCACATTTAATCACAGTATCTTCCTGGTTTTCAGAAATGACTTTAAAATCAATTGAAAATGTCAGTGGCTTTAGTGTAGTCAGTTTAGAAAGCAAGAAATGTGCAAAAGTCCTGGGTCTCTTGCCTCCAATTTGGTGCTCTGGGTTGTGAGATTTGATTCCACAGAAATAGGTCTGTAAAATCAGATGGTTGGCTACAGCTGCAGAAAGTAGCCAGGCTCTAGGGCGTCTGGGCTGTTCATATCTTCAGTTGGGGATGGGATGCAGGAATAATGAAGTTTCTAAGGAAGAATAACAGCCATAGATTTTATTTAGGTTATTGTGCTACAATTCTAGTTTGTCTTTGATCTTACATGTACTGTCATGCCATTAATAGCCAAAACTTTTATAATTGTAGTTAAAAAAAATTCTCCTGGGTTCTAGACTGCTTTCTGCTGCTTAGTAGTGGTGTAACCTTCAGCAGATTACTTATTCTCTTTAGATCTGAGATTCCTCAGCTACAAAATAAGAATTAAAACTGTCTCTACCTAATAGAGTAGTTATAAGGATTGAAAACAGGTATTTATATTTAGCACAATGCCTGGAATACATACAGTGCTCGTGAATTTTAGCTCTCATCATTGCTCCTAGCAGAGTCCACATTGTGCTAAATTTGCAGGTGAGCATTAGCTCATCGTTTAGCTGTGGTCCAAGGACACTTGTTTTTACATCCCGTGTCCTACGTTTGAGGCTAGGTTGGAGAATGGAAGAATAGAAACAGTGATCCTTTAGTAGCTAATCTTGTCAAATGGTTCTCCGAGAAGAAAGGTGGTTGAACGAATTAAGACCTTACTCTTAAAACTAAGAGCAATTGGAAGTAATGTCTGGTTGGAAATAATGTGTTTTCACTTGTCAGTGGAGTAGAATCACACTTTTTCATAGTTAACAAAATAAAATGCAACATTGATATTCAGGAGCTGAGACTCATTCAGGTCATCCACTAAGCAGACTTCCCAAAATAAGAACAGGAGCTTAGAGCCAACTTTAGGTAAAGTAAATAATGTGGAGGAAAAGAAAGCACGGATTAGCTTCCTCCATCATTGTCAGCAAACATACAGTAAACTCTCACTCCCATCACTTAAACAGAGGAGCATCTGAGTTGCCAAAAGTTAACTTAGATTTTAAATGATAATTTTTGGAAAAATTAAATTAGTGTGTCATCACAGTCCAAATAACTTTAAGTAGAAGGCTATTTTCTGTCAATGAAATATACTGATTGTTTAAATTCGGTTGTTCTCAGTGGGCTCAATATTACCATTGTTTGTTTGTTTGTTTTGAGGAAAATTAGCCCTGAGCTAACGTCTGCCACCAATCCTCCTCTTTTTGTTGAGAAAGACAGGCCCTGAGCTAACATCCATGCCCATCTTCCTCTATGTTATATGTGGGATGCCGCCACAGCATGGCTTGATGAGTGGTGCTAGGTCTGCACCCGGGATCCAAACCGGCAAACCCTGGGCCGCCAAAGCAGAGTGCAGGAATTTAACCACTGCGCCACCGGGTCAGCCCCAATATCACCATTGTTTTTATCAACTGTGTTTCCAAAAGTAAAGACAGGTTTCGGCCCAGCTATTTGAGTTGCTATTGATTTTTGGATTAACTGTTTTTTTTTTAAATAAAAATGTTACAGTCTTTTTGGTAAAAAGCTCTTGAGGGTGCGGCCAGAAGTAGAAGTACATGCCGAGTGAGCTCTTGATTGCTGATGGCTCTCTCGACGCGATAACGGTCTAATGCTAAAGGTGAAATGTCTTTATGACACAGTGTGAATGAGCTCATTGCTCCTCATGAATATTAAAGCACCTTCAAAATCCAGTTCAGATATCTCCTCCTCCATGAGGTCAGCCCTCATCCCCAAGCCGTAAGGAATCCTTTCCTCTTTTGAATTCCAAAAGCATTGTTTATACCTCTGTTAGTAGTTATAAATCAGGCCTTGCAACACAATTATTTGTATTTCCTTTTCCCTAATAAAATATAAGTGCCTTAGGATACAGACTGTGAAACATTCAGATAAACTTAACAGATAAATTATTGAATATCTACTATATCCAAATTGTGCCCTTAAGTATGGGTGTTAACATGGGTATTACTCAGCTCCTGTCCGTGTCATTTTATTCCTCGTAGTACCCAGTCTCCCTCTTGGCTTTCTCTCTCTTTTATTCCGTGATGCTCTTTTTTTTTTCCTCCAGTTACTCTTACCACTACTTCGTGGCGTGTTTTGTGTTTTCCTCTAGTAGACTTCTGAATGATGAAGATGCCCAGGCTGTGTTCCTCACTCTCTTCTCTTTTCAGTCTTCTCTCCAGGTGATCTCATTTATTCTTATGCATTTAAAATATCGTCTTTATGTCAGTGACTCCGTTTATGTCTCTAGTCCAGGCACCACTTCTGAACATCAAGGCCACGTATTCCAATTGCATTTGAAGTCTCGTGGGTATCAGAAAAATAAATATCTGAAAGAAAACCCTGGTCTTTCCCCCAAATCTTGTCCCACTCTTTAGGAAAGCACCTTCATGCACCCTACTGGCAAGCCAAAATCCTGGAGGTGATCTTAGGCACATCTTCTCCTTCACTCTCCACTTTGAGTCCGTCACCAAGTCCTGTTGATTCTGCCCCAAAATACATTCTTCCTCTGGGCTCTACTCTCCATAGTGCTGCCTGCACCCGTACCCACAGTGCTGGTGGAATGGCCCCTTTTGGCCCCTCTGGTCTAATGACCACAGAGTCATCACAGTGATGTTTTAAAATCATAAAGCAGAGCATGCTTTCAAATCCCTCCTTGATTCTCATTGTTCGTAGGATAGGTTTTAGAAATCCTCAGCATGGCTTCAAGACTATGTAATCAGGCCTTCTTTTCCAATCCCTTCTCATGCCGCACACCACCTCTGTAATCCAGCAATGCTAGCATTCTTAAATCCAGAGATTTGCTGAGTTTTCCCCTCCCACAGTTTAGGGTTTGTCTGCAAGCTCTGCCTTTTTAAAAAATTATTTTATTTTATTGAGGTTATAATATTTTATAAGATTGTGAAATTCCAGTTGTACATTATTGTTTGTCAGCTGCCATATATATCTGCCTCTTTACCCCTTATACCCACTCCCAAACCCCCTTCCCCTCTGGTAACCACTAATCTGTTCTCTTTGTCCATGTGTTTGTTTATCTTCCACATATGAGTGAAATCATACAGTGTTTGTCTTTCTCTGTCTGGCTTATTTTGCTTAACATAATACATAATTTTGTCTTTTTTTATGGCCGAGTAGTATTCCATTGTGTGTGTGTGTGTGTGTGTGTATATATATATATATACACACACACACACACCACATCTTCTTTATCCATTCATCAGTTGATGGGCACTTGGGTTGCTTCCACATCTTGGCTATTGTGAATAATGCTGCAGTGAACATAGGGGTGCATAAGTCTCTTTGAATTGGTGATTTCAAGTTCTTTGGATGAATACCCAACAGTGGGATAGCTGGGTCATATGGTGTTTCTATTTTTAATTTTTTGAGAAATCTCCATATGGTTTTCCATAGTGGCTGCACCGTTTGTATTCCCACCAGCAGTGCATAAGGGTTCCATTTTCTCCACATCCTCTCCAACATATGTTGTTTTTGTCTTGGTAGTTATAGCCATTCTAACAGTTGTAAGGTGAAAGCTCATTGTAGTTTTGATTTGCATTTCCCTAATGATTAATGATGTTGAACATTTTTTCATATGCCTTTTGGCCATCTGTATATCTTCCTTGGAAAAACATCTGTTCATATCCCCTGCCCATTTTTTGATCAGACTCTTTGTGTTTTTGTTGTTGAGTTGCATGAGTTCTTTATATATTTTGGAAGTTAATCCCTTGTCAGATATGTGATTGACAACTAACCCAGGTGCGCAGATCCGCTGCTGTCTCCTCCTGGATCGCACCAGCTGTTGTGCTTTGTGGGCAGGATCTCCCCACTGGGTCCAAGCCTGGGCTGCTCCCTATCTCCACCACCTCCCTGGGGGTAGTCCTTCCACCTTCAGATGTATCGCTGCACAGGTCTCTCAGGCATCCTGATGTGCAGTGTGAGTATCCTCCACTGATCAGTGAATGTCCATTTTGTTGTAATTCAACAGCGGGAGAGATGAAGGGAGCACTTACGCTGCCACGTTGCTGAGATCCCTGGGCAAATTCGGCCTTTGGAGGACCCCGTTCTACCAAGTGAAGCCCCACTAACCCTCTCAGCTTAAACATCATTTTCTTAGCAAGGCTTTACCCAACCCCTCAGACTAAATTAGATCCTGTTCCCCTTTTATATCTTGAAGTATCCTGAACTTTTCCTTTGTATCACTTGTGGTAATTGGTAAGATTTATTTTATCTGATGATCATTTGCTCAATATATGGCTCCCCCATTGTTCTATTGAGAACCTGTAAGACCTATTCTGTTGTTCTATAAGACCCTATAAGGGCAAAGATCGTGTCTGTTTTGTTCACACTTCAGACCCAGGACCTGACACATGGTGGAGAGTCAGTAAATATTTGAGGAATTGGTAGAATAAATAGGAAATAAAAGTTCAAAAGCACATTGAAATACGGTGTAACAGAATGTGCTTAACACTTAATATATGGAAGTAACTTTCTGATACATGTGAAGACCTTTTGTTTGTGACTAAACCAGGCTTCTGCTGTTTTTCTGATCTATCAGATTTTAGTGTTGTTATTACCAAAGAATGTACTTGGCAACAGGAAAAAAATATTTTTTATCAGTTTGACAACAAATATTTATTCATCACCTACTGTTTGCCTGGTACTGTTCTAGAAGTTCAGGGCACCGCTGGTGGGACGTGGCTTACTTTCTCCTGGGGGACAGACAGGAAACAGGTACAGAGAGGACTTCCGCTCTTGAGAAGTACTGTAAACTACATAGAGAGATGGCAGGAAGAGGGCAGTTACAGTGGTCTTCTTTGAAAAGGCAGTGCGTGAGCCAAGACCTGAGTGAGTAGGAGTCAACTATTGAGTATCTGAAGGAAAGCCTGCCAGGCAGAGGGAACAGCACGTGCGGAAGCACTGAGGCAGCTCCTGCCTGGCATGTTTGAGAAACGGGGTGGCCAGTGGTCCTGGAGCAGAGTGAAGGAAGGGTGAGGACAGAGTCAGAGCCACCTTGGTTTGAAGTTCTGACTCTCTCCTTACTGGCTGTTTATCACAAAATGGAGACAATTGTCATGTCCAGCTCAGAGGAATATTGCTAAATAAGATGATGAAGGTAAATATTAGTGATAATGTACATTATTGGTAATGTAAAAATAATTAATCTACCTTCCATAGAGTTTCTGTCAAGGAGAAACTAGTAGAGTGAATGTTAAACTAATGACTGATTATGTGTTTAATAGTTTACTAATGGATTATCTTTTAAAGCAGTGTTGCTAATTATTTACAAACATTCATATTTACATTGATTTCTCACAAAAGGTTAAAAAGCTGAAGAGAGAGCTCTCACAGATGAAGCAAGAATTGCTCTATAAAGAACAAGGCTTTGAAACATTGCAACAGTGAGTATAAAAATCCTAAAATTGACTTTAGAATAATTCAAAGCCCCCTAACTAAGACGAAGGAAATAAAAGTACTTTACATAAGAGATTTCTCAAAGAAACATAAAGTAAAAAGCTCAAAGCTCTGCACCAAAAAACAAAAAAGCAGTCAACTGACAAACAAGAAACTTGGGAAAATCTATACACTTTGAAAACGTCTGAAGTTTTTAGTAATCATTAGAGATCCAAAGAAGCTAAAGTGAGAAACTTGACTTGTCTCCTGGGCGCCGGCAGCCTGTCTGAGATGGGGGCGTGCAGCCAAGGCAGTAGGTGCAGGGAGCGCGCTCCGCGTTCTGCTCTGGGGCCAGACTCTGAGCTCCACTGCCCTGGGCCCTGGTGGAGGCATCTCTCTGCCCTCCGTCAGCCCCAGGCGTGCCTGGACCGTGGCTGAGCTCGGGAGCAAGTCAGGATCGTGCGCAGAGGAGCTGGGTGAGTTCCTCATTTGCCGGGTTGCCTCCTGCCCTTTCCAGTTATGTACTGAAGTCTGATGGGCCATTGGCATAGCTCTGGGCTGGGCCAGGTGACATGGAAATGTAGATGGCAGAGGGGAGCGGGGCCTGGAAATCCCTGCTGCATTGCCAGCCCCCAGAAGCCGCTGCTGTCACTGCTGATGATGCCCGGCCTAAGTAAGCCCTGACAGGCACACTGAGACTTTCTAGCTCTCACAATTCCCAACACAGGGTCTCTGATGCAAGAGAAGCAGCCGATGGTTTCACAGCCACATGACCACAGAGAGGATCAAAGGCGTTATCCCTTGAAAGGCACGCAGCTGCTTTGTACCTTCCTTCTCCATGATGCAGGGCTCAGTGCCACCCGTTGTGTGCAGTCTTTATGGGGATCTCCCTGATGGGTTTCATGTCCAGGCAGGTTCCTGCTCTTCCCTGCCTCTCCCTCAGCAGCAAGCCAAGGCAGCAGGGCGTTTCCCCATTTACAGATCCTGTATGTTCTCTGGCCAGGCAAACATGAGCTGATGGTTCTGCGTGTTGGATGATGAGCTCCATCTCGGGATACCCAGCCAGGATGCCTGACCACCAGTCACGTGACTTTGGTTTCAGATGTTTGGTTTTGTGACTCACTCTTCCTTTTTGCCTATTCCCCTCATGTAATCCTGACCATGATATTCTGTCAGATGCTCCTCCCGCCCTGGTGGTTCTCAACTGCTTATTAGAATACTCTGAGGAGCTCTTTAAAAAATACCTGTTTCTGGTCTCCACCCCAGGTAGATTTTATGAGATCTCCAGGTGGTTCTTGAGTACAGCTGTGTTCTAAGAAGTTCATCTGGTTGCAGAGCTTGCCTAAAAACTGGGCAGACCTGGGATGACCTAAATGTGTTATTTAGTAATTGTATATCAACATAAAGGAGGGCTTTCTGGTAGGAGTGGAGGGAGAAAACAAACTCTGAAGAGCGCCACAAAATGTTTAGCCATACGTTAAACATTTTTAAGGCACGTGAAATTATAACTCATGTCACCACCCGAGATTAAAGGTTAGCCAAACTTGCTGTTTTTGTTATATTGATGTAACAATGCTGTATTGTTTCAAAGCAGTTTGCTTGCAAGCAGTTTTTATAGGAATCTAAGGCATGTTTAAGAATCTGTCAATAACATTCCACAAGAAAACAATGGACATTTGTTGTGGAAATTTAGGCCTTCTCTTACAATGATTCTAATCCCTTGAACCAAGAGCAGGAGGATATGATATCTAACATCAGAGACATCTCTTGTTGATGTTAACTATAGACAAAATAAAGCTGTTTGCATTCAGATGTTAACCACCATACTAGTAGAACCTTGAATAATGATTGATTGAACCCCGAGACCATACTTTTCAAGAAACCACATTCCTGATACTATAAAGGGACGTTTACTTAGGGTTATGACAGGAAATATATTTCAGGAAAAGATTTAAATAGAATCCCACTGCAGGCTTTTGCAACTTTTCACGTATTCACAATAGAATGGAATATTTTTGTTGAATCTGGAATTATAATGTAATTTAAAGTCAGGCTTCATTTTACCTGGTGTAATAGTTTATGCTGGATGAATGAATGTAGTTTTATGCTCTATGTTATTCATTTCAGTCTCTGGTTCCCAAATTTGACTTTGGCCTAAGCGAGAGTGTTGCTTATGTGTAGATGGATACCAGGAAGGAGCATATTTCTACTTTGCCACCTCCAGTGTTCACTCAAAATTGGAAAATGGGAGGTGATGAAACACCCAGCAAGCCAAAAGTATATGCAGAGTCTGTGAAAGTTTGGCTCTAGGGGCACATATTTTCCAGGGAAAGCATGCAAATGATAATCTCTTCTCTTTCAGAAGAGGCTAAGATATGGGAAAAATTAATTATAGGGCACAAACCAAAACTTTTTAAAAAATTTGTAGGGAAAAATATAAGTGGCATTTCTGAAATTAAGAACAGAAAGCTCAGTACTTTGCTTTAAAAATCAGCACGTAATGCTAATATTTTATTTTATTGTCAGGGTCAAATGAGAGAAAAGTTGGGAGATGAAAAGTGGAGGAGAAAAAGGAGAAACTCGGAGGAAAAGGAAAAAAGCAACATTTAAAAGTAGAGAGGTTGACAGGAGGCAAAAGAAAGGGAAAAAAGGCCAAAAAGGGTTCCGTGGCGCACGCTGCGCTGGGATGGCTCATTCTTGTCGTTTTTAACTTGTGATTGAGCAGTGGATAGCCAAGAAGTTTTTGTCTATTTTTAAAGCTCTCTGCAGTTTAAATTAGCAGCCTGAAGTAATCCTGCTTTTATTTTCAAATGTTATGGTTGATTTCTGAATTAAACATTTGTTTTACTGTTAAATTCTGCAGGTTTTACACAAATAGGAAGAAATTACTTGGGCTCCAGCGATTTATTTTGACAGAGTTTGAGATGCCTATATTACTAGCTATTTCATAAAATCTCACCAATTTATTTTTTTTAATTAAAATAAGCCTTTTGCCTCAACTAAGTTGGTAGATATAATACTTCAGGGGGCCAACAATTTCACTGACAAATGCCTTCCCAAATAAATGGAATTAACCCATATTCAAAGTACTTCCAGTGTTCTTATCAAATATTATAAATCTAATAGTCGTAAGAGCCCCAAGCCCAGGCCTATGAGGCTAGTCGCCCTACAAGCAGAGTGTTTCTGCAAATTTAGCCCCTGAATTGGCCTCGGTTTCTTCATTTGGAGGAAGTGTGACTCGTAGATCTCCAGGGTCCCTTCCCACCCTGAACACTTGGTGTGTGTGTGTTTAATTCAGTGACTCCATTCGTCGTACTTTATTATCGAATGACCTTATGATGAAATTTATTTTTTAGATTCTTTAAGGCTTTAATTGCTTGTTCAGCAGCATAAAATATTTAGTAAAATAGTGCTTGGGGTAATATGTTATCTACAAACTGCACTTGTTTGAGTAAATTTTGCTTGGAAGAGTGAAAAAGACGGCATTGTTTTGGTCTTTTTTTCAGATTATACCCTTCACATTAGAATAAATATAAATTATTAAATGTTTTAAACCAAATGAGCTCAGAGCCAGTTTTCTGTGATTTAATAGGTGCCATTTCTCTAGAGAGTCTGTGGATTAGACCAAGAATCTGTCCAAGAATGTGTATTTGTCTGTGGATGAGACCAAGAATCTGTCTGAGAGTGAGAGTTGTGGGCTGGCGGGCAGAGGCTGAGTCATGTGTTCCTCCAGTGAAGCCCCAGTCGTTCGTAAGGAACCTTGGGCATAGGTGGCTAGGAAGAACCAGCAGAGGGATGTGAAGAAATTGTTGAACTATTTTTTAGAAAGAATTAGGTAATTTGGTTAGGCCCTTCAAACACAAAGAATTTGGTTACATGAGATCCTCTGACATAGGGTGACCATGTGAACTGTAAGGACATTTGGTGAGCAGATCTGCAGAGGAAATAAATTAGCTCATAGAGAAGCTCTTTATTCAATGTTGGTAGACAAATGAACATATCTGTCCGTCTGCCTTGTTCCTAGATTTGGACTCATTCAGCAAGGCAAGCAATTTTATCTTGACTCACAACTGTCATAAAAATAGAATAAATACTTTCCATATATTTAAAAAGAAATAAGAAACTAACCACACAGTCCAATATTGTAGGATATGCATTAGTATAAGTAATAATCACTACCATTTATGAAAGGCCTACCAAGCCCTGGGCCCTGTGCTGGGTTTGCACAGACATCGTGGCATGTAAACTTCGGCGGCATGGATGAGTCCTGTAGTTCTGTGGTTGTCTGGTTGATTGGCATTTCTGTCCTTCTGCTAAATCGTCTCCCTGCGTCCTTAACCTTTCTCAGGGTGGAGCTCAGGATCAGCATGTGATGAGGTTTGAGTTCAGTGGGATCACCCAGGCAGACTGAAGACAAAAGGCTGAGCCTGAAAATGGTTAGAAACAGACTGGATGTGAGGTGGGGGATGGGAAAAGTCATAGCTAGAAGTGATTAGAAGAGAAAGGAGGAGAAACGGCTTGAAGGGATGATACTGGCATGTGAGTCAAGTAATAAAACAATCAGGACTAAGACAGCCCAGAAACCAATTCCTGCTGGTTTGTTTTTTTAACTTGTACTATCGTTCTTTAATTTCTTTTCTTTTCTTCTTTTTCTTTTTTTTTCTTTTAACAGAATTGATAAAAAAATGTCTGGAGGCCAGAGCGGCTATGAGCTCAGTGAAGCCAAAGCCATTCTAACTGAGCTGAAATCTATCAGAAAGGCCATCAGCTCCGGAGAGAAAGAGAAACAAGATCTGATGCACGTATGTTATGGAGCATTTTGTTAAGTCAGACAGCTACCTTCTGGGGCCCTGGAAACTCTCCTTGAGGCCGAAGTTCTCCACCAGAGTCTGGATGGCCCTTTGTCACACCCGCCTAATTCATAGAGAACTTGGTCCCGTAGGAAACTGTTACAGGCACTAAGGCAGTTGGCTGCAATGGAGGAAAACAGATTGGTTCCAGGGTTCTGATATGTTTATTTGAAGGCAGGCTTTAGATGGCCTTTAAGACACAGGGTGGTGGATCCCAGAGCCCATATAAGGAGATTAGCATCCTGGCGCACCCTGCAACTCACTGAAAACTTCATGTGGAAGCCAGATCAGCAGGGTTATCAAAACCAGTGGTCCTCAGCCCCGGGTACATAAAGGGTATGTCACCTGTCACCAGTAAGTAGAGGATATGCCTTGAGGAGTGTGGGGAGGGTATGTGAGGAGCTTAGAAAAGCTTTTCCCCACCCCAGGTGATCGGAGGTGCTAGCTAGGGGTTGGGTGGGGAGTGTTGACCCAGCAAGGGGCTATCTGTATAGTCACCTGAGGAAAGCTGCTAATGGCAGTGGATCCCCTCATTACACCTGTGCAGTCCTCAGCTTACGGGGCTTAGCTCCCAGTGACGCAGCCTTGTGTGCAGAAAAAAACAACCATTCAGTGATCAGTATTCTGCATTTTGAATATCTATATTTAGCGGATACAGTCAGTTTTTCAAGAGTGTATCTCTTCCTCCTCCTCTCTTCCCTCCAGCCCATAATTATCACAAGTGCTGAGAATTCTTTGTATTTCAGATATTTGAAGTTCTTTACTTAGCCGAGTAAGGTTTTAGTCTGTCTTTGGGAAAATGTTAGAGCCAGTAGTGGTGTTTGCGTTCTTAATAGAACCTCTACATTTAAGTGCAATATTCAGCTATTTCATGTCAGTTTTCAAAATGCTAGTTGAATATAGGTAAATATTCCTGAACCCATATAATTTTGCATTGGAGGAATTTTTAAATAACTTGTAAGAAGAGATCAAATTGAAAAGATAACAGTAATAATAGCAAATATTTATAAGTACCGACTGCCAGGCAGTCTTCTGCCTGCCTTGCATCGGAATAGTTATTTAATTCTCCCAAGAACCCTAAAGATAGGCACTGTTATTATCCTCAACCTACAGACAAGGAAATTGCAATACAGAAAAGTTAAATAACTTAAAGTCACACAGCTGGTAAGTGGCAGGACTGGGTTCAAACCCAGGCATTCTTGCTCCAGAATACAGTCGTATGTCACTTAATGGCGTCGTTAGGTGATTTCGTCCCTGTGCGAACAGCACAGGGTGCCCTTACAGAAACCTCAGTGGCACAGCCTACTCCACACCTAGGCTATGTGGTACTAATCTTATGGGACCACCGTCGGATACGTGGTCCCTTCTTGACTGAAACGTCGTCATGTGGCACATGACTGTGTGTGGTTTTAACATATACAAAACTTGGATATATTTTGATTTTGTTCCACGATGATCTTGCTGATTAAATCAGTAATTCCTGAAAGGTGCATAATAGTTCCTTTGAAAAAAGTTAATAGAACTTGAACAAATTTATATTGGAACTTCATAATTCACCAATTTTAGATCATCTTTGATTTTTCCTATAAATTTTAGATTTATACAAAGGCCAGATTAAATTAAAAGATTAGGTTCCTTTTCAATTACAAAAGCATATAAAATAATTATTAGATACAGAAATGAACAATAGAGCTGAGAGAGACATTAGATATCTTCTTGACTTTCAAACCTCTGACCATGACCCACAGTAAGAAGTATATTTTACATCAAAACCCAGTAAAACACAAATGTCTTTACCTGTAGATACATACACACACACAAACGCACAAAACAAATTTCACAGAAATATGCCTGCTCTTAATACTAGTAACGCACTCTGATTTCATTTTATAGTCTCTTCTATTTCATTAAAGAACATACTAGTCCTGACCTGCTAAATTGATTGAGTGCATTGTCATCACAGATAGGTTTGAAAAATACTAATCTTTTCATTACACAGATGAAAAAGTAGCAAATACTTGCCTAAGATCACTGATGGTTTTCTTTTCTGTAATATATTATTTAATGTGGCCATTTAAGTTTTATCCCTCTTGTATATACATTTTTGTATCAATATCCCTTTGAAAGAAAATAAAGAAGGTTAGGTAAAAAACCAAATATCAGATCTCTTGATATTTCTACTTCCTTATCATGAGAATTGTAAACATCAGAATTAAATCCTGACTCTTCTTAAAGTTGATAATAGTAAGTTTCTTACCATTTTTATTAGTGTTTTTTTAGGAGGTTTTTGGGTAGCAATTTAGATGAGTTCTTTTCCTTTTGAATGTGCCTGCTCACATCCTCCCTCTAAAGTAAATTCAGTCTGTTAGAGTTGGGTGCAGACAGTGGGCACACTCACTCTTGATTATTCACTTTACAAACCACACGGATCGCTAGAGGCAGCGCCATGCAGTCGACGGACAGACGGGCTCGGACTCACTGCTGGGACTGCAACTTCTGGGCTTCGGTTTCCTAATCTCTAACATTGTTGTGAGCCAAGAATCTCTTGGGTCCCATCCAGATGTACAGTGGCATAATTGTAGAAGTCTTCTAAGTAGGAAGTTTTCTTGCCATAACCAAAAGGAGATTGCACTATAGGTGTTCCGTGTTTCCATAATTTCTACTGCATAAAATGAGTAGTTCTTTTTCAAATAGAGACTTATTTTCAATGGAATTTTAAAAATAAGAATTACATGTATTAAATGTGAAGATACCCTTATTCACAGACTGAATAATTCCCAGGCTGTCTTGGGAAAGGTAAGATGCCCTGTTTAGTATGATCTCACATACTTCCAAAAGTCGTGTGTATGTGCAAAATTATATTCTACTCTTGTTTTTTCAATAATTTAAAGTGATAAGGACCTACTAAAATAATTGTTTTTTCCATTGAGATTAGCTCTTTCCATTTAATTTTCCCCGGTGGGGAAGTTTTGCCCTCTTACACGTTCAGCCTTCTGAAGCCCTTTGTATTTCCTGAACAGAGTCTTGCTAAGCTGCAGGAGCGGTTTCATTTGGATCAGAGCATTGGCAGATCTGAGCCCGACCTGAGATCCAGTCCTGTGAACTCTCATTTATCTCTTTCCAGACAGACCCTTGATGCCGGGTCACAAACAAGCATTTCGGGAGATGTAAGTTATCCATGTGGAAGGGCTGGCCCCAGCGCCGTCCTTGATGGGCCTCGATTACAATATGGATGGCAAATGGAACAGGAGGTGGATAGGTGCTTTGAATCCCTGCAGTGTACATTCAGTATTTCATGCTTATACGATTGGTTTTAAAAATCATAGCCTTATCTTTTCTGGCTAGGTGCCAAGCATATCAAGATTTGTCCATAGGAATACCTTTGTTCAAATATTCTCATGCTGTATTTATTCAGAAACACTATTGAGAGGCTAGAGACACGTGAGAATTTAAGTTTTTCCCATAAAGTTTAGAGTCATGGAAATTTAGGTCCTTTCCTATAAACATTAAGGCTAAACAGAAACATAAAAATATGTCTTTAAAAACTAACAAAAAAACTTGTTTTTGTAAATCTGAAGTTGTTTATTAAAATGTTTAATGTATGGTTTATACCTGGCATTCAAAAGTATTTAATGTGGCTTAAATATTATTAACTATTTTACATTCTCCCGTTTTGGGACCATTAGCAGCTATTTACTTTCCAGTAAGTTCCCAGTTTTTTTTCATATTCTCCTATGCTTCTTGAATTCTGTGCCTTGAAAGTTAAAACAGGTAGAGATCAACAGTAGGTCTTACCTATTTGAAAAATTATTTCTTGAAGTTATTTAGTTTATATTTTATGCATTTGAAAGCTAAATGATGGAAACTTTGGCTCATAGAGACAAGGAAATTAGTTCCAGTTCATAAATTTTATTGACCTGTACACCCCTCATAAACTCTTAGAAACCAGAAACGTTTACCTGATATTTTTTATCTTGAATTTAATGTGTGGAGAAAATGGTGTTAAAGTCTTTGAAAAGCAGACAAGCTTGAATTAAGAAGAAATGCGTTGCCCCTACTGAGACTGGAAAGTAAGTGCCTGTTTCGACTGGTGTTCCCAATTTCAGTACCATCTTCTTCAGCTTTTCAATTACTTGTACTTTCGAGAAACAAAAGCAGTTTACCTTCATTCATTAGCAGAGTTAATTGACTTTTTCCCTTTTGTTTTTTACTAGGTCGGAATGAGAAGCAGATCAAATTTAGCTGAAAAGGTCAGGCTGAGCCTACAGTATGAAGAAGCCAAAAGAAGGTAACAACAGGGGTGTGGTTTGTCCAGTGGTCGGCGGGCTTACACAGGATTTTCTTTTCCAGAATTAATCTTTGCTCCTAGAGTGACATCTGCTGGGCGCTCCCCACGAGTTCTCACCAAGGCTACCCTTCTGTTTTTTAGAATGTAAGGTTTTCAGAGTCTCCTCTCTGCTCCCTGTCTCTTCCTTTCCCCCTCCCCTCAAAGCTGAAGAACAAGGAAAATTAATGAGAAGTGTGGCAATGAAATTGTCCGCTTCTCTTCTGAAAGAAAGAAGCTTTGAGCTTCTACAAGACTTTCAACCAAAAGTGAGAAGGTTGGTTTCTCAGGTAGAAACGATGCAGTGGCTCAGGTACAGGACTTGACAGCAGTTGAGCAGCTCTAAGGTAAATAGCTTTAAGCGTGTTCCTTCGCTTTGGAGGGAAGACCGCCTGCTAATGTCCTGGAGGATGCTGGGGTGTCTGTGCCAGTGACTTACTACAGGGAGAAGGCAGAGGGAGTCTTACTTCTCTCCTTTGCCTCATGGACTCCTGGTAAACGCTGTGCTGTCTTCTTACCTGTGGCTCGGCTTGGGTAAAGCGTAGGAGGCTTCACTACCCTGTCTGGTAGGCAGACTCGACTTGTTTTCATAATATAGGACACTTTGCTTATCTTGAGAGAGAAGGTCATACCAATACACTTGATTTCATTATTTTCCTTATATCATTTAAGAAGACACTGAGGAAAAAACTATTCTCCTCCTGTGGGGGCCGGAGAAGTTTATCCTGCTCCTCCTCAGGAGCATGGAAAGCCCAGCTGAGCGCCTGCTAGAGTGCTACGGTTTCCTACCAATAAGGAAGACCATCAGATAGACCTCGAAGCATATCTGTGATTACTGGTGGTGATGATAATTTCGAAGTAATTGGCCAAAGTTCTTAGAGGTTATCTGGCTTTAACAAAGTAATTGCTTGGTCTGCCTAAATACAATATTTGCCTCTGTGTAGCGTCTTAGTAATATTGCTTGGTTCTTTGATTTACTGAGAGAACCCCAAGCTGTGTTCCACGAATTATTAACCGTGTGAGCTTGAGCAAGTCCCTCAGTCTCTCTGAACAGCATTTTGCGCAGCTAATTTGAATGCCTATCAGTTTTCCCAAGCAGATTGTAAATTGCCTGAGGTTAGGAAGAATTTTGTATACTTTATTGGCTGCTTCTCAGTGCCCAGCCAAGTGCCTTACCCTCAATAAGGATTGGAGATTGCTTTGTGGTTTCGTCACCTGGGGTGTGGAAGCCGCTGGTGGATGCTGTTTGTGGCCCTTCTGGCTGTGAGTACGCCAGCCCTTCAGCAGCCAGAACTCCTGGGTTCTGCTGTAAACAAAAGCCCAGGATTTGTGTCTGGTTCTCTGAAGGAGAACAGCAGTCACTCAGAGCGAATCTTGGAGAGCCAGGCCCCATGCCCCTAGGTTCTTTGGGACTTGACACCACTTCCCCTGGATCAGCTTGAGTGCAGGGGTTTTTTTGTTTTGTTTTTTGGTGAAGAAGATTGGCCCTGAGCTAACATCTGCTGCCAGTCTTCCACTTTTTTCTTGAAGAATGTTGTCCCTGAGCTAACATCTGTGCCAGTCTTCTTCTATTTTGTATGTGGGACACTCCCACAGCATGGCTTGATGAGCAGTTTGTAGATCCATGCCCAGGATCCGAACCCTTGAACCCCAGGCCGCTGAAGCGGAGCATGTGAACTTAACCACTATGCCACTGGGCTGGCCCCAGCTTGAGCTTTTGCTTTGCTTTGGCTACTAACAGTTCAGTCCATCGGGAGCTCACAGGGTATTTCTCTTCCTCAGTGTTCCCGGAAACCTTTACATTTTGTTCCTCAGAATTGGTGTGCCCTTTCCAAGGAAGACTGAACACCTACCTAATGCTTGGTCACACCAGTAATAGGTGCCTTTCTCTCTTTCCTTACCTTGCTGCTCCCGGTTCACTAGGTTAACTCAGTCACATCCAACATGCGGGTTCTTTCCCATTTGGTTGCACTGCTGTTCTTTTACTGTTGGGGTTTTGTTTTAAAGATGAGCAGGTAAATCTCAAGGGTTTATGCATATGCTGAAGATGCTTTCTCTTGCTCAATTCTGAATAAGAGGCGGGTTTTGTTTCTCTGAAACCTGTTTGCTCCTCCAGCCTTTGTTTTTTGTGCTTAATGAAGCTAATAATATCATGCTTATTTAGCAATTTGATGATTAATTTTCCAGTACGTTGAGACAGTCGTTTATGGTTTTGTGGTTAAAGCTGAAGAACGACTGATGTTACATCTATCATAAGTGCAGACGGCAGGTGAAAATCAGAAGTGCGTTGTATACACAGTGCCATTTAAGACGGCAGTTTTATTTTTAACTAAAACAAGAAACTTACGGCACACGAATGTGGAACTACTTCCATCTTTGTCCTGATAATGTTTTTCTTCATGTTTTTTCCTCCCTTCTACAACTTCTTCCATCAAAAGGAAAAAAAAATTCCCCCCTTTCTCTTTTTCCTGTTCCTGTGTGTGCTGTAACAAGATCCAAAGGAATCAGCTGACATTTTTTATAAGGATATGGATTCCTTGTGCCAGCATCAGTTGTATTCTTAGCTTACCTTGATCTTGTGCTTATGGTCAAAACAGCCACGTGCCGTGTACCTCTTGAACAGTTCTGATTGTCCTCTCAGTGCCACAGAGCAAGTTATTTCATTCAGTGGTGAGAACATTCTAACTGAATTGGGAGTTAACGTTACCGTTTGGTGTGAAGCCCTGGATGCAGTGAAAGCTGGGGTCGGGTGAAATTACGACGCCAGGGAGCTTTCCCTTTGCTGCCTTCTGCCCCTCGTCCCATCCCTGCCCCCTGACTGCAGCACGTGCTGTCACTCTAGAGGGGCCACTTCAGCTGCCTGTGCTGCTGCAGGTCCACCAGCACTGCCTGCTTCTGTGCAGCCAGATGACTGTAGGCAGAGGAGAACCAGGTCGAATGCAGTAATGTCCACAGTGCTGGCTCAGTGAGCTCAGTAAACGGTGTAGACACCGATCCAGGCCCTGACAAGGCCAAGACTTCTCCATGCACAGCTTAAGGGGAACGGGGGTGAGGAAGCCAAGCCCCGCGCCCTGGTCCTGGGCCATGGTGGAGCTTGATGGACTGACTGTTTTAATCCTGGTGAGCCCAGCCACTGCTCTCCTTTCTCCCTCTTCCTTCCCTGACTGGCTAATGCCCTAGCTGCTGCCCAGCCTCTCCTGGGGACTGCCATGTTACTAAGGGACAGTGTTGTTATGCAGGGGAACAGAATCTGTAATGATAACATTTCAGGCATTGCTCACCTTGGTTTTCTTCAAAGGGCAGCCCTCCAAGTCCCCTCCCGTCCTCTCCCGTCCCCTCACACAGGCAGTCACACATCAGGCTGACCTGCCTGTGGCTCGCAGAGCGCTGTGCTGTCTCGGCCTCTTTGTCCTTTGACCGTCACCCTTTTTTCAGACAGGTGGGGGTGCTTCCTCTTACCGTAAAGGTGGGGAAAGTGAAGCAGGTGACAGCTGAGTGTAGAGCCAGGCCCAGATGGGAGAGTGGCGCTGCTGCTCCTCCTTGGCCTCGTTCCAGGTGGTCAGCCCTCTCCGGGGAAGCTCGCGGGGGAAAGTCAGCATGTGCACCCCACACCCAGCCCGGTTTGTGTTTTCCCTCTCGTGGGAGATCTAAGTATGTGCACGCCTCTTTTATCTCTGTTTTAGTATGGCCAACTTAAAAATTGAATTGTCGAAGTTGGACAGTGAGGCCTGGCCTGGGGCGCTGGATGTTGAGAAGGAGAAGCTGATGCTGATTAATGAGAAGGAGGAGCTTTTGAAGGAGCTTCAGTTCGTCACTCCACAGAAACGCACTCAGGATGAACTGGAACACCTGGAAGCCGAGAGGCAGCGGCTGGAGGAGGAGCTGCTGTTGGTGAGGGGTGCGCCCAGCCGGGCTCTGGCCCAGAGGTTCGTTTCTGCCCTGGGGACACGACTGGTGAAACCTTGTGGGTGTGGCTTAGCTGTGCCTGGAGGCCAGTTCCCCTGGTCTCTGGAGATCTCAGTGGCATCTCAGCGGACTGAGAACCAGCACAGAGGACTTCCTCTGACCCTCCTCGTGTCCCTCAGTGTCCGCTCCTCTGTGTGTGTGAGGAACGTGGAAATGCTGGGACAGATGCTGAGTAACTAAGGAATGTTGACTTAAAGCCGGGAATGAAGTGCATCCTTGACGGAGTCAGATAACAATAGCTATCAACTGCCAAGCTCTGATAAGAAGGATTATCTGGGCTGTGGCAGCAACTGAAGCTTCCTATCCAGGGTTTTATTACTCACAAGAATGCAAAAGTTTATTGCTTTCCATTTCACAAGGAAAAGACAGCTTGCTCCCTTTGAGATCTTAACAGGTCACAAAATGTTCACTTGGGTTTTTGTTTGTCAGTTGAAACCCTCCTCTGACGTAGGTGAAATGTAAAGAAAAATATTTTAAGCAATTCCTGATCTTTCCGTGGGAAGGCGTAAATTGATTATCTAATCTGAATATCCAGTTGTGTAAGCAGAGCAGCTGGAATATTGTGCTGGGGAAGGTCAGTCTGTCAGTCTGGCATGCACGCGTCTGCATAGGAGCCCTGAGTGCAGGCCTTGCTGACTGGTACGGGCAGACCCCTCTCTTAGCCATAGGCCAGGTAACCCTTTAGAACCATGGCACATCCATCCTTTAGGCCAGCGAGTATCAGGGGCTGTGCCTGTCTCAGGATGACGGAACAGAAATTCCATTCGTATAATTCCAAGTGGCCTAGAAGTAAGTTTAAAATGCCCAGCCATAATCCAATTGCTTTTATTTTTTTTAACTTCTTGGCTTCTTGTCTTCTAATTCCTTGTCCTCTATAATGTTTAAGGTTGAGTGTCTACAAAATACCAAAATCTTTGAAAAGTGTGATGGGGGCAGGGGGAGGGAAAAAGCCTCGACGTTCCTGGTTGGTTGTAGCCTGTGGACTTGCCTACCCTGAGTTTAACCATCTGGGGGAGGTCACTTCTGTGAGTTAAAACGTTGATGGAGATGGTGCGTAGCTTCACCATCCCAGCTTCAGGGAGCCTGGGAAGGATCAGCCGGGAAGGCCTCTGCAGGTGACCTTCGTATAGCATCCTTGGTAGTTCACAGTGCCCCGCCTGCCCTACTTTCCTTCCCCTGCTGCGCTCACATCTTTGTCTGGTGCTGCTGCCTGAAGGCTCAGCCTAAAGGTAGGTGTGAGCAAGGCTGGCCAGGGCAGGATCCATCAACAAAGACCAAAAGGAGCAAAAAGGTGGGCTGAGAAGGCCGCATTCGTTGTTTTCCGGAATGACCTTGATGTCCTCAGGGTCTGTGTTTGCGTATCTTAAATTTCTAGGATAAAAGTTTGGCAGTGATCAGTAAATATGATGAAGTGGGTAGCTTCGTGTGGCCCATGAAGAAAACACCAGTGATATTTTGTGTATTATGTAGCACTTAATAAATGTCATATAATCACACGGGTCCGCCAGGCTGCGTCCATCTCAGCTTTCTGCTTTGTGGTATGCGACTCTGGGAAGGGCCCATGAGCAGACTTTAGATTTGTTCTGTGATGGAGTAAACAGGCGTGCGTTTGTTTGTTTGAATCAGTTTTGCAGGCGTGATGTCTTGTCTTTTTTATTAGGGCTAGAGCTTCAAAAATGACGAATGAAGTAAGATGAAAAATACCGTTTGTTCCTCAGTGCCTAGACTGCGGCCTTTATACTTCTCTAGGCACGCACATAATCCCTGTCATCATTCCAGCAGAAACAGTGGGTTTGAACTCAGCAGGAGGACAAGCTGTAAAATACTTAGCTATCGAGTGAAAGCCGGCCGTGGGGTTTGGGCCATTTGGGGAGTGAGTGGTCTCGTGTCCCTCTGATTTGTGCTTCCTGCATGGCCCCATCCCTCACACTGGGTGTTAGCAGGAAGGGAAATGTGTATGTTTTATGTTTGCAATATGCTGACTCTTCCGAGTCATTTGGAAGAGTCAAGTCATCAGCATTACAAAAAGTGAGCCGTGATTTCCTTTCCCTTGTCCGTGGCCAGAAGCAGAAGCAAATCCCCAGAATCAGGCTGTTGTGTAAGGTTGAGGGGCTTATACTTTCCTGCTTTAGTGACTTCAGCTTTTCTGCCTGCTTTCCTTGGACACAAAACGGCCCAGTATTTCACATGTCCAAGGAGCCGAGCCAGCTGCCGGGTGAGCTCTGGGTCCTCTGTTTCCCTGGTAAACACAACCCCATATGGCTTCAGGGTTTGTTGTTAATGCTTTTACTTTACTCCCCTGCATTCTCTCACCTTGTCTTACTCTTCAGCCTTCACGCTTTCTTCCTACTACGTGGATGTGTTTCTGCTCCGCTTACTGGTGCTGTTGAACGAAACAGGGGGTCGTGGAAGGCAAGACAGTGCCTCTGCAAGCTGTGTGTTTTCTCCTGTAAAAGCTGGCGGTGGGGAGACGCTTCTGGGAAACAGCTTTCACCCTGGGAAACTGGATTTCATCACAGAACCAGTTGTGCTTCACCGACGCCAAATCTCTCAGTTTCTTCTTGCTACCTGTGCAGCCATCGAGGAAGCTGCTTGCCGAATTCCCCCAAGTTTTCTTGTTTTCCGTTTATATCGTGGGTTTCCCATTGTTTCAGGAGTGGCCTCAGGCAAGATTCTGAGTCGTTACTGAATTGTGGTCTCTGAAGAGCTACGCTCACATGAATTTTCAGCCACTGAGTGTGATCCTAGAGCTCTGCAGCTACGTGCCTGCCAGCGCTGTCCGCGGTGTCACCAACTCGCCCGGCAGCAGTGACTGAGCTCGCCACCTAGTGGTCGCAGAGCCCGGGAGAAGAGAGCTGCTCCCTGTGAGGGATCATTGGCGAAGAGAAATTGCTCTCAAATGAGAGTCGTGCAGTGTAGGCTTCCTACACATCTTTCATGTGCTTTCGGTGCACTCATTGAAATGCCTCAACTCTGTGCCTGTCTGCAGCTGATGAGCGCTTGTCACTGCTCCTTATTTCCTCACAAATTTTAGGGGTTTTGTCTTAATCTTGCCAAGATGTCTTATTTGTTTCTTAATTATATGAATGTTTTCTTCACTGATTCTGAAAAGATTTTTACAGCAAGTGGGTGAGGGTATGAGTGTCATTTTTTAGTGGGAAAGGGACTTCTTAGTTCCATAGCTGACATGGAATTTTCCCCAAGTGGGAAGTTCTGAGTGGTGTGAATCAGGAGAGAACAGCCAGTGCCTCTCTCCTGAGGGCACCAACCGCAGAGGTAGGAGGGTGTGAAGACCCTGCTGCTGAAGGGATGGTGCGGGGCAGCAGGACCGGTGGGAGGAGTCTTCTCGGGGCCAGTTGTACAGACCCTGTCTCGCCCAGGAGGACTAGAAGGACAGAGCTTGAGAAGGGCTTAGAGACAGGGACGCTCCCTCTCGAGGGGCTGATGTCTGAGCAAGTTCTCCTAATCCCTGGTCCCGAGGACGCGGAGGAGGTCGCTTCCCACGAAGGACACCTGGAATCTGAGGAGGACTTCGGCCCCCACGAGGAGAGGCTTTGGTGATTCCATCAGAGACAGGAGTGGAACCCTTGACCAAGGATAGCGACAGCCACCCGGCCAGAAGGGATTCTGTGACCCTCCAATGCCTTCTTTATGCTTCTCTCAATGAAGATGTTACCCAGACTCCTGCCGAGGGGGATGCTGGGGCCGGGCCCGGCTCTTCAGATAGCCTGGGTAGAAGAGGGAGGAAGAGCTGATGGGTGTCTGCCGGGAGCTTTGGGTCTGACTGGGACATGCGAGCAGGAACGCAAAAGGCGGGCTCAGTGGC
>NC_060288.1:25044218-25112027 GCF_021613505.1 Equus quagga | reverse complement strand
AGCAGGAACGCAAAAGGCGGGCTCAGTGGCTCAGAGCAGCCATGAGGGCTGGCAGGGCAGGGCCTGAGCAGCCCGCTGCAGGAGGGAGAGGGCCACTGCTTGTGACTGGGCCTGGATTTTACATTCCAGCACGTGACGCCCTGATGTCAGACTGAAGCTGCCTCACCACACCAGAAAAGCCTTCATTTGTGCAATATTTAGTTTGAAAACTTACTTCAAAAGTGCTTCTCCTGTGTCAGAAGACATGGATTTTACTTGATTTTTGGGCTTTCTCCAGACCTTCATCTGCCTTCTAATTCAGTTAATCTGCTTTGTATGAATATTTTTTCCTTTTTGAGTTTTTGTTTATATTTAAGAGATTAAAAAAATAGGGACTGCACTCCTTTTCAAAATACACCTTTGAAAGCTGCGAATTAAGAATTTATCACTCTTTGAAGTACCAAACAAAATGACAAGAATTCCTTTTTTTATTTTAACATATAATGAAATTGTGTTGGTGACACATCAAAGGAAAGATACCTATAAATAAAATATGGGCATGTTTCCTTACGGCCTAGAGGACACAGCATTTCAAAGGGCTTGGAAATTAGGAACATTTTCTTTTTCTCCAAAGGAAAGTAGCTAATTTCTGTAGCCCCACCTTTCAGGGCCTGCTGAGGCTTTGAACAAGGGAGGTGCGTTTTGATGTCTGTGGAGCACTTTCTTGTGCATTCCTCCATTTGATCCCTTCAACAGCCTCAGCAGGCAGACGCGTAGGATCGTAACCACCATTTTACAGATGAGAAAGCTGAGAGCCTTGATTAAGGGACTGGCCTAAGGATACAGAGTGAGCAGCAAATCCAAGACCAGAGAGCAGGTGGTTCTCTGGGTCTCTTTCCGCCTTCCGTTGACCACTGTAAACGAGCTCATTTAAATGTCGTCTAAAGACCTCGAGATGACGTAAGCGATCCTCATGCAGGCTCTGTGTTGCAGAAACCTCTGGCTGCTGGATCTATTTTTAAGTGACTTTTTGGGTACACAATTCCATAATACTCAGATTTCTAAGAAACCTCATAAACACTTGTGCAGTTGAAGTGGATGAATTTCATGATAATCTGGTGCAGGTGATGAGATGTGCTGTAGACAGGAAAGGAAATCACTTTTATGACTCTTTCTTGCTTAAACAGTTAAGCCCAAATTAGCACACACTGGCAATATGGACTAATTTGTTTCTTAATCGCTAAAATTCTCATTAAATTGAGATTGGAATTTTTATCACTAAATATTATTCGGGAACAGTCCTTACCAAATTCAGTACTTAGGACAATCTTTTCTAATTCTCTGTTATTACTGTCAAACGTTTTCGTAATGTAAACCCAATTCACAGGCCTCTAGAAGATTCTGTGATCTTTGTTAGTTTTTTGTTGTTTTTGTCCTCACTCTTTCCCTAACTCATAAGAGCATGAGGGTTTTTTACCCATTTGAGAAAATTTTTGAATACCAAAATTTAAAACGCCCTCGGTAATGTTGGAGATGTGGTATGGATCTCCCCTTTGTTCAGCCTGGCTGTGGATGGTTCTGCCCATGTGGCTGCTTGCTGGTGGTTCTGTTTTCCCTCTGTTGAGTTCATTCGGATTCCCCTCAGGGTACAGAATATTGTGTAATAAGAATCTTTCTTTTCTTTTCCTTCAGTTTTCATTCTTTATTGTAATCATATGAAAATGTGTCCATTTCTTTTTTTTCCCTAGATTGAAATTGGAAGAGCGAAGAAAAGAGCTGCTACAGAAACTTGAAGAAACTACTAAATTAACTACGTATTTGCATTCACAACTTAAAAGGTAAAGTTACAAATTTGAAGTTATGTAAATTTTTTTTGTGAACCCCAGGGTCATATTTGGACTGTGTCTGAAATATGTTGTCAGAAGAAGGTATGTTTTAGCCCTTGTTACATACTGAGGAAAGTGGTGTGTTTCCCCACATCAGTCCTTTTAAAAAGGGAGGGTGGGGAGATTTGCCTTAAAATAGCCACATATTTACTCCTTAAATACACACAGAGATGAGGAAAGAGGAGTGAGCACCCGATCTTTGTGTAACCTCTGTCTTTATGAGCTTACCTTTTTTTCTCTCAAAATAAAAAGTTTTATTCTTTAAGCAAAGTAACTGTGTTAACACTTTATGCTGTTTACACCCCTCCCTTCTCTATTTTTTAATTGCACAGTTGCTTCTGAATATCTATGCAGGTAGATTTATCAATAGGTATTTGTACCCCCCCCCCTTTTTTTTAGCTTTTGCAGAAGGGGAATGATTCTTAATAAGAGTAGGCTTGCTGCTTCAAGAGTATGTAGAGAGCCAGGTTGAAAGTGTTGGTGAATAAACATGGGGATGTGTGGGATAACAGCAAGTTCCTTTTCCCCGTTGTTGAGTATGTTCTTTGGGGTCACTGGGTTCATACCCTCTGGGGTCCAAAGCGGGTTGTGTTTGGGTTTTCCGTATCATACCAGTTTTTACAACATGTGTTTTTCTTCTCTCAGCCTCTCCGCCAGCACCCTGTCCATGTCCTCTGGGAGCAGCCTGGGTTCCCTGGCCTCCAGTCGAGGGTCTCTGAACACCTCCAGCAGAGGGTCGCTCAATTCCCTCAGTTCCAATGAGCTCTATTACACGAGTCAGGGTGACCAGATAGATGCGGATTATCAGTATAAACTGGACTTCCTTCTGCAGGAGAAGGGTGGTTACATTCCTTCCGGACCCATCACCACCATCCATGAAAACGAAGTGGTCAAGTCTCCTAGCCAGCCTGGCCAGGGTGGTCCCTGTGGGGCGGCAGCTGCAGCGACAGGCCACACCCCCCCACTGACTGAGGCCCCCAAGTCTGTGACGTCCCTGTCCTCAAGGTCATCCCTTTCCTCCTTGTCCCCTCCTGGCTCTCCCTTGGTTTTGGAAGGCACATTCCCCATGTCGTCTCCTGACGCCCCCCTCCATCAGTTCACTGCTGACTTCGAAGACTGTGAGTTGAGTAGCCATTTTGCAGACATTGGCCTTGGTGAGAATCAGGTATTGTTGGATTCTGATTCAGGCGGAGCTTCCCAGTCTCTCTTGGAAGACAAAGACCTCAGTGAATGTGCGAGGGAGCCATTGTATGAAGGACCCGCAGGTAAATGCAGACCTTTGCTGTCGTGTTTTCCTCTTGATTATTTTAAGGAGAGTGGTTGGAGGGCTACTTTTTCCACATAGACAGATGCTCCTAGTCCCCCTTCTCTGTCTGATGCTTGTTCATTTCGGCTTCATTTGAGGAGTTTTTATTGAGATACCTAGACATTTTTTCTTTATCAAATAAAAATGACCTTCCCTATTTAATAGCTTTAGTTATTAAGACTCTGTTCCCTTGTCCCAAGGCCTTCTGTGTATGCCAACTGCCTGGGAAGGGACGGGTTTTGTGAACACACTCCACGCTTCTAAAATGATTCTGTTTCTGCAATAGCAAGGCAAAGAAGAGGGCCTTCTTTTAAAAGTTGGCCTAAAACAGATTAAAACCAAGGCAATTAGCATACCAGCTAATTAGTACCAGGGTTCAGTGTTTAGGTAGCTCAGGGAATTCTATATAAATACAATTTTGGTTTTATGCCAGACCCACCCTCCCTGCGGGTTCTGATGTCTGGTCTTACCCTGCCATCTTCTGGCCACAGGACTAGTTACAGCCCGAGAGAGAGGGCAGCGGATTGCCTTCAGACTCCTGCGTTTGTGCTCAAAGAGACAGAAACACTAAGAATTTAATCTTTTTGTAATTGTTTTCCTTTGCAAGGCAGAAGCTTTTAATATACTAGATGTGGCTTTAAAGAGAACAAAAGGGACTCTGTTGGCAAATGATCACAGTTCTCGTGCGAGGAAGATGATCTAGTGGAGAGGTAGCCAGGACGAAGTGGGAAACAAGCTCCAGTGCTGGGCCTGCAGCCCTGCTCAGACCTGCACGGGCTACTGTGAGTCCACAGCACACAGGACAGGCCTCTTTGGGAGTATTTTCCTGCTGTTTTGAGAAGCATATTTCTTTTGTATTTATGGTCCTAGGAATTCTAAGTATTAATTGATCGGCCAATTCAGATGTTTAAAAAGATAGATGAATCCATGTTGGTTGTATGGTTTCAAATACCAAAGACTGAAGCCCCACCTGCCTGCCAGTGGCCTGAGGCAGAGGCAGAGGCGGGTGCAGAAGACATCTGTGTGGCTCGTGTGCTGCTGCCTGGCAGGTGTCAGAGCTATGAGTAACGTGTTACTGCAGTAGTCATCTGCAAAGAAAGTGAGCACAAGAGTGGCGTTTACAGAATGGCTCCAAGAAAGCAGAAACCTGCTGGGACCCCCTCCCCACACCCCCGCCTGCAGGAAGGAATGTGGTGTGCTGTGCTCCACCCCTGGAGCCAGCCAAGCCTGCACTCCCATTTTGATTGCCCCATTAACTGGCTGTGTTCTGGCAAACACGTTACCCATCTCGAGCTTGTTGTTCCTCATCTGCAAAGTGGGGATGATACAATATCCACCTTGTGGGGCCCTGGGAGGCTCAGTGCCATAATCGTCTAGGGCAACTGACCGTGCCTGAGCTCAGCACTCAGGTCACGGTAACTATTATTACCTAAGGACAGTAAGTACACAGGCTCTGCTAAACACAGTTTCTACCACAAACCACTGAAGTTATACAAGGTGGAAAGAACAAACGAGAGAAGAAAGTGGAGTGGCTTTTGTGCCATTCTTCTGTGCTTTGGACTTGAAGGGTCTTACATTCCTTGAGCATTTCAAAGCTGTTTTTGCTCTTCATGTATTTGGAGTGTTCCCTGGTGACCACTTCTCCACATGCAGTCACTTTGGCGGGGCTGGTAAATGAGGCCGAGTGCTGGAGTGGGGAGAGATCTGCGGGAACGCCGCCCAGGCCGGTCCCCACCTGGCGGTCCTGAGCCACTGAGGTCCCTTCCTGCAGCGCCTCTGCCAGGCCGTTACCTGCTCCTGGCCCCTGGGCCTGCTGTGGGGTCTGCTGAGAAGCTCTGCCCAGAGACCAGTCCCTCTGAAGCTTCCATGACATAGCTTTTAACTTTTTAAATGTGTATTATATTAGAAAACTGCTCTTAAAAAGTCACCCAAAGGGAAGATATGTCTAAGAGCTTTGTTTGCAAATAATGTTCAGTTTCATGTGTGAAAACATTTTTAACTGTAAAGGCTAATTCTCTTGAGGTCAGGTCACCAACGCTTGGTCTCTTCAGGGGATGTCTGACCTGATGTCACGTGGGGGCGGGTGGCGCATGGTGGGAACACCGTTCATCTCCCTCAGCGCTCCAGAGCCTTATGCAGGTAAAGGCAAGTTCCTTTCATACACATCTTGCTCTCCAGCCCCATTCCCTGCTGGGTGACAGAAACCAAGCTGGAATAACTACGAAGTCCTTCCACAGTCAGTCTCTGTCATTGTCAAAGTCAACTTCAGGCCGCTGTGGTTATTCCTGGGGGTAATCAATAAATCATGTCATCACCTTCACCCCTCACAAAGGGGGGTGGGCGGAGAGAAGGCACTTCATCATCAGTGAAAAAGCATTCCCACTGCCAGGAATAAAAGGGAAAATGCAGCAATCAATCCTGTAATCGGAAGCCTCAAAACTTAAACATCTTAACAAGATGTAAAGTCACGGATCAGAAGGGGGCGAAATGCATACCAGAGCTGCTCCCTGCGCACTGCTCAGGATGAAAGGACTCCACAGGTCCACCGGCTGGCAGCCGAGGACAGAGGAACACGGCTGTAATGAATGCTCCTTGCTCACCACAGGAAGCTGGTGTACGAATATGAGCTAGAGATAAAAGTGAAGTGGTAGCTGGTGAGGAATTCTGCAAGTCAAAGACGCTTTTTCTTTAACTTCTGTTGGAGGAGGAGCAGAAGGGATGTCGCATTTGGCCTGTGGAGAGAAGGGGAGAGCAGCAGAGGTGGAAGTCTCTCTGACACTGAGTAACTGGAAGCTCTCCATAGCAGAAATCTCTAATACTCCAGGGAGGCGCCCGAGCGTGTGGTAACTGCAGGGACTGCCTAAGGGGGGCAGCAGACCAGTGAGACTGTGTGCAGCTCATCCCTGCCCTTAGAATATTTCAGGACAGAGAAAAGCCGTATCCTTTCTCAGATAGTCACCGACAGCTGGCATCCCAGGAGTCTTATGAGTCATGGTGCCTTCAACCATCACATTTGTTGATTTAAATAGTAAGATCGTTGGTTCTCAGATGGAAATTATATTTTGGATTTCTCACAACCTAACTGGGTGTGTACTTTATGTTTACCTTTTCCTAATAAGGAATCTTAATTAGTGCTGTCACTTTCACCTCCCTAGATGTGGAAAAATCGTTACCAAAAAGAAGAGTAATCCACCTGCTTGGGGAGAAAACCGCTTGTGTGTCGGCTGCTGTGTCTGATGAGTCTGTGGCTGGAGACAGCGGGGTCTACGAAGCTTTCGTGAAACAGTAAGGATTGAGCAGGGGTGCCTCTCCGTGAGGCCACGTCTCCTCATAGCCGTGCCTGTGGGCGGGAGGCTGGGAGCGTGCTGCCATTAGCCACTCTGCTGCAGTGAGGGCTGTGGTGTGCCTGAAAATCTCAGTGTACTGAAACATCCCGTCAGCAGGGAAATGATAAACGATAAACAGGTTGGTGTACTCAAAGACTACTGATCGTCTTTAGGACTTAAAACTTAGAATGTTGGAGAGGCTGGCCAGTGCCTGTTTGGCGCGTGAAGCCTCTCGTGTTATTTCTGAGAGCCTGGAATGTGTCTGGGGGTGTGGTAAACCCAGGGAGGCTCAGGAAAGTCAGGCATCAGAAAGTCCCCTGAGGGCTTGGAGGCAGATGCCTCTTGACAAGGTGAAAAAGGATCTAAGAGTGAGCCCTCGCTGGATCAGCCCCACTAGTGGTTGAGGGGTGCTGTTGCTGCAGGTTCACTCAGCATCGTTAAGTAGCAAATAGTGACCATGCTGATCCGTCTCCCCGGTATTAAACTCTTCCTACGCCTGCAATTTCCCTGTCCCTAGGCCTAGTGAGGTCGAAGATGTTACGTACAGCGAAGAGGACGTTGCCATTGTGGAGACTGCCCAGGTGCAGATCGGACTCAGGTACAGGGAGCTGCACGGGGGGAGGGGCAGTTCCAGCACTCTCTGCAGCGACGAGTGGCCTGTGCTCTCTCCTTACTCCATCAGCTTCTCTTTTGACAGATATGATGCGAAAAGGTCAAGTTTCATGGTGATTATAGCACAACTCCGAAATCTTCATGCCTTCTTGATACCTCATACTTCAAAAGTGTAAGTAAAATCAGTGAGAAACTTAAAATTGTCCACGTAGGATCCTTTTACATTGTGATCAAGCGATTCATCCGAGTGGAGATACGAAGGAAAAGGCACAGCAGGGCTGCTCATGTCCTATCAGCAGAAGACAGAGATGGGGAGAAAAGGGGAACGTGAGAAAAGTAAACTGGGTTTTGATCCTAATTCAACCATCTCATTATTAAGTATAGGAACCAAGACTTTATTTCCCTTTTCAACCAGAAATTCTGTATTGTCATGTGTTGGAGCCTGATTTTTTGAAATTTAACTAAAATTTTCATCATTGCCCAATTGTGACTACTGTTGGTTTGGAGGAATTTTCTGATCTTTTACATGAAAATGTAGCAATTAAATTTTATTTATCAGTACAGCTTTGCCAAGCATCATATCATGCTACATGTAAGAGTACCGTGTTTTTATCATTAAGCTTTCACTTCCCTATGACCGGTCATTTCTTAAAGTTACTTCACTTTAAGTTATTTCGCTTCATCAAACCACGAATCCCAAGGACTGCTACCCAGTCTGTGGCTCAGGGACTGTTTGTTTCTTGCCAGATATTTCTAGAGACCTTCACCACCACTCACACTTTCCAGAGTCAATGTTTCAGTGACTCTCTTAAGGGCCCATGGCTAGAGAGTGCCAGAAAGAAGCCAGATTTCAACATAGCACCTCTGACTTAGAATCCAGAATTTTTATGTCCACCCTACACTTACTAATACGTTGAATAAGCCAGAACAGGCCTGGAAATAAGAGAGAGTGAGTAAGAGTGACCCCTACCAAGACCCTATACCCAGGCAGGTGGATTTCCTTAATGATAGAATATGTTCCTCAATGAGAAGGATGTTTAGTAGAGTAAATGTTAAGAGTTCTGGATGTTTTCCCTATGGGTTTACTTATAAGTTCACATCCTAATATTTTAAGAATTGTCAGAGAAAAGAAACTGGATCTAAGAAAAGAAGAGCTAGGTTATTCAGTAGGCAATAGAAGAATGGAGCTAGTGGATGTCTGTGTTGATGAGCATCAAAGCTGGAGGGGGTAGGATGCTGGGAGGGGAGTGGGCTCAGAGGGCCTCCCAAAATCAAGGTGTGGGGAATCCACGTTACTAGCGAGAGTGGTAAAGAGGAAGGCATAATGGAGGCGTGGCTTGATCACCCCGGAGAGCCTGCTTCCCAGGACTGAGATTAGGAATACCCATCAGTAGTATCTTGGGGAGACAGGCTGATAATACTATTTGTGATTTCTCCCTACTGATAAATACTCTGAGATATTGGCGTGTGCCATTGGCAGCCTTTTCATGTTAGTATAGCCTGTCAGGGTGAAGACAGGTCCACCAGGGATCGAGTCTCTGAGCAGTGAAAGCCAACCCACAAGTCCAGGAGAAAACTGCAGAGCCCCCGAGAACACACACTTTGTGTAAACTCAGATCGTAAGGACAGTCCTACCCAAATGTTCCTGTGACACGCTGTCTCAGTCACTCTCGCTCACCTCGTAGGAAGTCACAAGAACAGTGCCTGTGGGAGGTTTGGCGGTAGCCTGTGTAGTTCAGGATCAATGGGAGGCTGAACCGGGGAAGGCAGCCAGCTGTTCGCTGTGCAGCTGGTACGCAATTGCTTGTCCAGTTGGTCTGAACCTTCCTGAGATGGATAGCAACGTGTTCTTAAGCCCATACACAAAAGCCTGGGCCTGCATAATGGCACTGTTAGAAATGGCAACTAACTAGTATGAAATATCCTTAAAACAGTTCTTTTTCTCCCCTAACTTGGAACTTATTTTTGATTATTAATTACGACCAGCAGAGTTTGTGCTTCAACTGGTTGGCAGCAGCCGCGGTGTTTGCTTGAGAGGCTCCTGACTCCCCAGACCTCCTACGGCAATAAGAGAAGAGCCCCTGCCTCCTTCCCCTCTGCCTTGGGCTCTGAACCACGTAAAACCTGATTTTTTTCATGGGGAAACCTTTTAGGGTCATGTAACTGGTTCATTTACTCAGTTTCAGAGTAAAACTGAAGTCTGGAGAAACAGAACATTCCTTCTCTCCATTCCAGCTCTCTAAAATACTTCCTTTTATTGCCTTTCCATGAAGGCGGAGAAAAAAGATTTCTTCTGAATCTCCAGCCTTAGCAGCAACGGCCCGAGGTCCACTAGATTTTAGTGCTGCAGCTCCGTAATTGACGTTGATATCAAGCACAGCAATAATACGACATTCCTCAGTTCTGCATGTGGACTTACAGTGTTTATAATTGGAGAAAGGCACCCTTCAGAGTATGAATTAGACAAGCCTGGAAGGGGGAGGTGGGCATTTAGTGGGTGTGCTCTTTCTGGGATTTAAAAGGAAATAACCTCATGCTGTTTCCAAGGGTTGTGAGTCCTCGTATAATGTGTGCTCAGAAAATTCACTTTAAAGTAGTATTAGAAGTTACTGTTTTTGGTAACTCTTCCTCTGAATTTTACAAAGCATAAACTCTTGAGTTCGTCATATCTGAGACTTCTGAGATGCCGGACAGTGGTATTTTTGAACTGTGAAATTTCATCTGTTTTGAGTTTTCTCAGCAATATGCTACTTAGCTTTTCTTTTTCTCTAGTAGAATAATGTATTCCATTCCTGAGAAACGGTCCTGCGCAGCTCCTTTAGCTCTCTGCATGAGTGTTCTTTGGGACCGTCACCAGTATCTGCTTAGTATGTGCCTGCCTTCCCAGGCTCAGAAACAGCTGACTTTGGAACTGGCTGTGCCTGGGCAGGAGGGACATGAAATCCGGCTGCCCACGGACTTTCCTCCCTGTTGCTTTCCTGCCGTGCACCTTTGCCGCAGCCGCGTGGTGACCGGCAGGCTGGGCCGTTGCATGCTCTGGGGCACAGTCGGCACGGCTGGGATAAGAAGAGAGCCTCTGCACTGAGCAGGGACCCACATGGCAGCAAAGCTTAAGGGTGATAATGGACTCCATCTTCCCCCTCGTTTCTCTCTTTTGCAGATAATTTCAAACGATAGCTGTGAATCCAGTATCCTTGCAGCGCCTCTGAAATCCATTTTACTCTTGTTCTTTACAGCTATTTTAGGGTTGCTCTACTTCCCTCCTCAACTGATGTCAGCTGTCTATTTCGAACAAAAGTCCACCCAGCCACGGAATCCATCTTATTCAACGATATGTTCAGAGTGGCCATTTCCCAAGCTGCCTTGCAGCAGAAGACGCTGCGAGTGGACCTGTGCTCTGTCAGCAGGCACCGGAGGGAGGAGCGCCTGGTAGGGCCTCATAGCTGCCATGTGAAACCACGCTTAGGACTGGCTGCTCTGAGATTAATTTCCTAGTTGCTGTTGCGCCAGCCCTCATACCACTGCAGATCTGCCCAAGGCCACATCCAACGGTGGTTTCATTTTTTATCTGAAGTAGTGATTTCTAGTTTTCCTTCTCTTATTCCAGACCTTTAAAAGATGCTTAGAAATTATGATTTTCTGTAAAATCTACTTTCTACCCTCTGGCTAAAGAAGAACTTTGGCCTGTGTTATGATAATCACTATGGAGTATGTTTATTATTCCCAGGACGAGTCTTGTGCTGGGTGCTTTGTATACATTATCTCCTTTAATCCTCATGACAATCTTAGGAAAAGGGTTACGATTACCTCTATTTTCAGATAAAGAACTGCTTAGAGAAGTAATGTGATCAGGGCCACACAGCTAGTGAATGATGGAGCCAGATATCAAAGACATCCCACACATAAGTCACTGTTACAAACTTAGATCAAGCAAGGCACTGAGTATATAGTTCCTTTGTTCAGCTCATTTTCCCCAGCCATGGTTTTAGAACTTCTCATCACTTCTCAGCCTTTTGGCTAAGACTAAGTGTGGTATTAGAGCTTCTAGGAAGACCTAAGTGGTGTTTAGAGCAGTGTGAGGTCTAAACGCTAAAGCAGAAGACTTCATACTAACCAATAGTGAGTTTAACACACATTGTGCGTAATAACCAGAAAACCGTCATGTACCAGTGAGGTCAACAGGTGTTCAGGTGCATGCGCGTGGAGGTGTGCCCATATGTCCCAAAACAGCAGGGTCTCCACTTAACTCTTGTCTGCAGTCCACTCGGAAACACAGAAACACACGGTTCACGAGGAATAAAATGTAAACAGGTGATAGATTTCTTATTAGTATTTCCTTTTCTTTATATGAAAAAATATATTTGATAATATTGTTTGACAGTAAATAAAGTTAGAAGCAAAGATAATAGACTGGTCAGGCTGTTGGAAAGGCTTAGTATAATAGATATATATGTCACAAGCTCCGTAAAGTTAATAAATGTGTTAATTGATAGCCTTTTAAAAAATGGTGCAGTTTAATTTAGATTCTGGCTGATACGTGTGATTTGGTGAAATATAAAAGCTTTTAACCTTTAATTTTTTTGACATTCTCTTAACTTATCCAGAGAGAAAAATTTTGCTATCTGATTTCTCATTTAAGATCCACAGTAGACTTTTTGTTTGTTTTTAAATTTTTCAGTGGATAGTGGGTTTTGTGAGTAATAAAGCACTCATGGCATATTGTAAGATATATTATGGTCTATGCTTAGTCATTTATTTTTTTTCTTTTTCTTTTTTAAAACTTTTCATTTAAAAATAATTTCACACTTATTAAAAATTTCATGCTTAGTCATTAGGTTTTGGCAAAATAGTATCTCACAAAATAACCCCAGGGTTGGCTTTTTTTTTTTTTTTTGAGGAAGATTAGCCCTGAGCTAACATCCATGCCCATCTTCCTCTACTTTATATGTGGGACGCCTACCACAGCATGGCAAGCGGTGCCATGTCCGCACCCGGGATCCGAACCGGCGAACCCTGGGCTGCTGAGAAGTGGAACGTGCAAACTTAACCGCTGCACCACTGGGCCGGCCCCCAGGGTTGGCTTTTAGATTGGGATTATTTCTTATTTAGTCACACCTGAAAATATAAGACATCTCCAGGCTTTTAAAAAATCCCCCAATGCTTTATATCATGAGTATTGTATTTTTTTTCCCTAAAACAAGCTTACCCAATAATCTTAATTGTATCAGAGGGAGCAAATATGAATTTAAACATTTTATCTTCTCTCTCTCTCTTTTTTTTCCTTTCTTTTCCTGTAGGCTGGAACTCAGATCAGCCTGGCAGATTTACCATTTTCCAATGAGATTTTCACTCTGTGGTATAACTTGCTTCCTTCTAAGCAAATGCCTTGCAAAAAGAATGAAGAAGAAAATGAGGATTCTGTATTTCAACCAAGCCAGCCATTAGTAGATTCTATAGACTTGGTGAGTCAAAATTAGAGAATAAAATTCATTACAATTTAATAAAATAGTATGGAATATTTGCTTTCACTATCCTTATTTTTTCTTTCACAGCTTACCCTTTTTTCCTGGCTTTCTAACCAAAAAAAAGAATAATTGAAGCTTTGCTTCAAGTACAGTTTGTAAGAGAATCGCTCGTTTCTGCCCGTACTTCCTTCCATAAAAGTAAACTGATGTGGAGGCTTCACTGTTTTAAGTGACCGTGGAAAGCCTTTTGATTTAAATTTACGCTTCATATACGGTGTTCACATTTTTGATTCCACTGTCAGATTATACGTTTGGATTTCTTGTTTTTTTGCAAACTTTCCATTTGTAGCATTGATATCTGTAAATATTTTCTATTAAAAAGTTTGTTCTAACCAGCAGTCATGCTTCAATACTTCCAAAAAATTTACCAAGGGGCGTCTTGTGAGGCCGTCCTTCTCTGATTTGGCATTTGTGGGTATCGTTACGGAGTTCATTTATTTCGGATGATCTATGAGGAAAGGGTTTACTAAGCAAAAGTCACATAATTCAGCAACAGTGCTTTGTTGTTCATCTACTATGTGCAAGAAAGTATCGTGGACGTTATGGTGGGTGGGGAAAGGGAAACGAGCGTGTTGGTAGAGCTTGTGTTCCGTGTGCAGGTTTGTGGAAGACACTAAGTAAAGCATACGAGATGATGAAATATGGTTTCTGCCTTTAAGAATGCTTTTATAATGGTCACACTGTGTATAAGGTTTTTTTAAACAGCTTAATGCAATATAATTTACATACCATACAATTAATCTATTTAAAGCATACATTTTACCCATTAGAAGTAACCAATTCAATGGTTTTAGTACATTCACAAAGTTGTGCAACCGTCACCACGGTCCAGTACTAGAACGTTGTCATCATCCCAGGAAGGCCGACACCCCTTAGTAACTCCTGGTTCTCCCTCAGCCCGTTCGCCCAAGGCAACCTCTAATCGTCTTTCTGCCTCTATAACTTTTCTTATTATGGACAGTTGATGTAAATGGAATAATACAATATTTGTTCTTTTGAGACTAGCTTCTTTCACTTAGCATAATGTTTCAAGGTACATCCGTGTTGTAGCATGTATTAGTACCTCATTCCTTTATATTCCCAAATAATATTCCGTTGCATAGGTACACAGCATTTTGTTTATCTGTTCGTCAGCTGATGGACATTTGGACTGTTTCTGCTTTTTCACTATTAGCAATACTGCTGTGAACATTTGTATACAAGAGTTTGTGTGGACGTATGTTTTTATTTCTCTTGGGTATTTACCTAGGAGTGGAATTACCGAGTCGTGGAGTAGCTCTATGTTTTGCACAGTGGCTGCACCATTTTACGTTCTCACTAGCTGTATAGGAAGGTTCCAACTTCCTCACCCCCTTGTCACATGTTATTAATCTTTCTTTTTGATTCTAGCCCTGCTAGTGGGTATGAAGTAGTATCTCCTTGTGGTTTTGATTCACGTTTTCCTAATGACTAACGATCTTGAGCATACTTTCATGGACTTATTGACCATTAGTTAGTGTACCTATTTTTTTGAGAACTGTCTGTTCAGATCCTTTGTCTATTTTTTAAATGGGCGATTTATCTTTTTTTGTCGTTGCGTTTTAAGAGGTCCTCATATATTCTTGATACAAGTCTCTTATCCAATAAATGATTTGAAGATATTTTCTCTCATTTTGTTGGTTGTCTTTTTACTTCTTAAGGGTTTCATCTGCAGTAGAAAAGTTTTAAATTTTGATAAAAGTCCAGTTGCCAATTTGTTTCTTTTATTGCTTGTGCTGTTCGTGTCATATCTAAGAAGGCCTTGCCCAACCTAACATCACAAAAATTTGCTCCAGTGTTTTCTTCTGAGAGTTTTAAAGTTCCGTCTTATTTGTAGGTCTCTGATCCAATTGAATTGTTTTTTATATGTGATGTGAGGAATGGGTCCAATTACATTCTTTTGTTTCTGGGTATGCAGTTGTCCCAACACCATTTATTGAAAAAACTATTCTTTCTGCCTTGACTTATTATGGCACTTTTGCCAAAAATCAATTGAGCATACATGTGAATGTTTATATTTCTGGACTCTAAATTCTGTTCCATTAATCTCTCTATCTGTGCTTATGCCAAGCTCACATTGCCTTGATTACTGTAGCTTTGTAATTATTTTGAAATCAGAACATGTGTGTCATCTAACTTTGTTTTTCTTTTTCAAGATAGTTCGGGCTGTTCAGGATCCCTTGCATTTCCATGTGAATTTTAGTATCAGTTTGTCAATTTCTACAAAAAAAGACAGCTGGGATTTTGATAGAGATTGCACTGAGTCTGTAGGTCAATTTGGGTCATGTTGTCATCTTAACAGTTTTAAGTCGTCTGATCCATGAATACGAAATATCTTTTCATTTATTTAGATCTGCCTTCATTTCATTTAACAATGCTTTGTAGTTTTCAGAGTCCAAGTTTGCGCTTCTTTTGTTAATTTTATTCTTTTTGATGCTATTGTAAATAGAACTATTTTCTTAATTGCATTTTTAGATTATTCATTGCACAATTGATTTTTTACTATCTTGTATCTTGAAACCTTGCTTAACTCATTTAATAGCTCTAATAGTTTTTTAGTGAATTCTTTAGGATTTTCTACATATAAGTTTATATCTTCTGCAAATAAGGTTCATTTTACTTCTTCCTTTCCAATCACCTTCTATTTATTTTTCTTGTCTATTTGCCCTGACTAGAACTTCCAATACAATATTGAAAGAACAGATGTGAGCAGACATCCTTGTCTTGTACCTGATCTTAGCAAGGAAGCTTTCATCTTTCACCATGAAGTATGATTTTTGCTGTGGGTTTTTTGTAGATGCCCTTTATCGGGTTGAGAAAGTCTCTTTTTCTAGGTTGTTAAGTGTTTATATCATTAAAGGCTGTTGGATTTGACAAATGCTTTTCAGCATCTGTTGAGATGATCATGTGGTCTTTGTCCTTTATTCTATTCACGTGGTTTGTTGATTTTCAGATGTTAAACCAACCTTGCATTCCTAGGATAAATCCCACCTGGTCATGGTGTATAATCTGTTTTATGTGCTATTAGATTCAGTTTTCTAGTATTTTTTTGAGGACTTTTTTGTCTATATTCGTAGTTTTCTTGTGATATCTTTGTCTGGTTTTGATATCTGAGCAATTCTGGCCTCATGGAAGGAGTTAGGAAGTATTTCCTTCTCTTAGATCTTTTGGAAGAATTTGAGAAGATTTGATATGAACTCTTCTTTAAATGTTTGGTAGAATTCACCACTGAAGCCTTCTGAGCCTGGACTTTGCTTTGTAGAAAGTTTTTTGTTTACTAATTCAATCTCTTTAATTGTTATAAGTCTACTCAGAATTTCCTTCTTGTGTCAGTTTCAGGAGTTTGTGTCTTTCTAGGAATTTGCCCATTTCATCTAGGTTGTCTAATTTATTAGCATACAATTGTTCTTAATATTCCCTTATAATCCATTTTATATCTGTAAAGTTGATAGAGATGTCTCCTCTTTCATTCCTGATTTTAGTAGTTTGAGCTTTCTCTCTATTTTTCTTGGTCATACTTGCTAAAAGTTTGTCAACTCTTGATCTTTTCAAAGAACCAACTTTTGGTTTCATTGATTTTCTCTAATATTTCTCTTTTCTGTATTTCATGAATTTCTACTCTAGTCTTTACTACTTCTTTCCCTCTGATCACTTTAGGTTTATTTTGCTCTTTTTCCATTTTCTTAAGGTTTAGGTTATTTATTTGAGATGTTTCCTCTTTTTTAATGTAAGTGCTTATAGCTATAAGTTTCCCTCTGAGCACTGCTCTTGCATCATCTCATAAATTTTGGTATTCTGTGTTTTAATTTTTATTCATCTCAAAATATTTAGTAATTTTCCTTGTGAATTCTTGTTTGACTCGGTTACTTAGGAATGTGTTAATTTCCGCATATACATTAATTTCTTATTTCCTTATGGTACTGATTTCTAATGTCATTACAGTGTGGTCGAAGAACATATTTTGCATGATTTCAGTCCTTTTAAATGTATTGAGGCTTGTTTTACGGCCTGGTATACGGTCTATCCTGGAGAATCTTCCATGTGCACTTGAGAACAACGTGTGTTCTGCTGTTGTTGGGTAGAGTGTTGTACAGGTGTTTGTTAGGTCTAGTTGCTTTATAGTGTGGTTGTGTATACATTTTTGTTACACTTTTTATCTTGTTCTAATCTCACTCTCTGACTTCCTTTGTGGAGAGGAGTGATGGAGAGATTTATAACAAAGTGCACAAATCTTATGTGAATTTTCTGATGAATTTTCACAAAGCGAACACATCTGTGCAGTTACCAGCCAGATCAAGGTATAGTACATTAGCACCACCCCAGACTCCTCCCTGTGCCTCATCATAGTCATTACCAGAGCCCTAAAGGTAATCTCTATTCTCACTTCCTCTCTATATATTAGTTTTGCCTGTCTTTGAACTTTATATAATGGAAGTGTTCAGTATATATTCTTTTATGTCTGGCATCTTGTACTCAACCTTATGATTGTGAGAGTCATCTACGTTTTTTGTGTAATTGTAGTTCATTCATGCTCATTTTGTGATATGTCATTGTGTAATTATATCACAGTTTATCCATTTTGCTATGGATGGACATTTGAGTTGATTCTACTTCAGAAGCTATTATGGGTAGTGCTATTAGCATTCTTGTGCATGTCGTTTGGTAAAAATACTATTTATCTTCTTTCATTTTAGCTATTTTGGTAGATAAATAGCACTCTCTTGTGGTTTTTTTTGCATTTCCCTGGATTATAATGTTTAATGGCTAAATGGATGTCATCTTTTGTGAAATATGTGTTCAAGCTTTTACCCATTTTTCTATTAGGTTCTTTTTTTTTATAGGTTGGCAGAGTTCTTAATTTTACATTTGAGTGTTTTGTCAAATATATTTATTGCAAATATCTTTTCCCATTTTATAGCTTACCCTTTCGTTTTCTTAATGTAGTCTTATTTATCGATTTTTCCCTTTATGTTTAATGCTTTTTCTTTCCTATTTAAGAACTATTTGCCTACCTGAAGGTCATGAAGATGTTTTCGTGTATTGTCTTATAAAAGCTTTCTTGTTTTACCTCTCATATTTAGATATGACCTGAAATTGATCCATCTGAAATTAATTGTTGTGAAAGGTATGTGGTAGGAGTTAAGATTCCTTTCTGTCCATATGATAGCTGGTTGACCTGGCATCTGCTGAAGATTTTCTTTCGCAACTGCACTGCAGTGTCACCTTTGTCCTAAGTCAGATGACCTCTACATATGTGGGTCTGTTCCTGAATTTACTATTCTCTTCCATTGGCTTAGTCGTCTACCTCTGTAGACAATACTATAGTTTTTCAGAGTGAAGGCTTTTCAATAGTTCATCATTTAGAATGATTTTTCTGAGGCTATTCATAGATAATTGCTACCAGATTAAGGAGGTTTCCTTCTCTTTCTAGTTTGAGTTTTTATTATGCATGGATATTGAATTTTATCAAACATTTTTACTGTGTCTCTTATGATTACATGATTGTTCTCTTTTATTCTCTTAATGTGATGGATTATACATTGATTGACTTTTGAATGTTAAACCACCATTGGATTCCTGGAATAAAATAGACTTCATTATGGTGTATTTTATGTGTGTTCTTCTATATGTTGCTGGATTTGATTTCTTGATTTCTTGATTTTATGTTTGGGGTTTTTTTCATTTACGTTCATGAGAGAGATTAGTCTTTAATTTTCTTTTCTTGTAAGATCTTTGTCATGTTTTGATGTAAAGGTTTTCCTGGCTTCATTATACAAGTTGGAAAATATTCCTTCTTTTTTTTTTTTTTTTTTTTAAAGATTTTATTTTTTCCTTTTTCTCCCCAAAGCCCCCCATACATAGTTGTATATTCTTCGTTGTGGGTCCTTCTAGTTGTGGCATGTGGGACGCTGCCTCAGCGTGGTCTGATGAGCAGTGCCATGTCCGCGCCCAGGATTCGAACCAACGAAACACTGGGCCGCCTGCAGCGGAGCGCGCGAACCCAACCACTCGGCCACGGGGCCAGCCCCAATATTCCTTCTTTTTTTACTCTCTGCTGAAGTTTTTGTAAGATAAATGTTATCTTCCTTCAATATTTGGGAGAATTCACCCTTCCATCCTTTCTCTGTGAGAAGCAGCCTTTCTCAGCCAGGTTTCTGTGAGAGAAGTAAGCCCTACAAAGAGTGTTTTCAATGACTATTTTCTTACTTCTCTCAAGGAGGGTGCATAACTTATACCCTTCTAGATGTTTTGTTTTGTTTTGTTTTAACATAATGAATGCCTGAGGGCATTAGGGCTTAATTCTCATGGAATTCCAGTTGAAAAAGGCTGGTGGCTTATTTTTTAATTACAGATTCAATTTCTTTATTAGTTTTAGGACTATTCCGACTTTTCTATACTTACATTGGTTGTAGTATGTTGTATTTTTCACAGGATTTGTCCATTTTATATTAAATTATCAAAATTTTGACAAAGTTTTTCACGATGTCCTCTTATTATCTTTTCATAGATGCAAGGACTTTACTATTTACTCATTTTCATTCCTGATGTTAGTTATTTATGCCTTTTCTTCCTTTTTTTCCCCTCATTCTTGCCAGAATTTGTCAAATTCTTTATTTTATACAAAGAAAAACTTGGCCTTGTTGATTTTTCTCTGTCATTCATGTGTTTTCTATTTTATTAATTCTGCTCTGTATTATTTCCTTGCTTCTGCTTTCTTTGGGCTTAATTTGCTCTTCTTTTTCTACTTCTTGAGATAGATACTTAGATAACTGCTTTGTAACCTTCTTTTCCAATATATGCATTTAAGGCTAAAAAATTCTCTTTGAGCATGGCTTTCACTGATTTTCACGAGTTTGATAATGTGACATTATCAAAATATCATTGAATTAAACATATTTTATAATTTCCATTGTAATTTCTTGTTTAATACATGGGGTTTTTTAGAAATATGTTTACTTAATTCCCAAACAGTGAGGTTTTCTAGTTATCTTCTTCTTATTGATTTCTAGTTTTATTTCACTGTTTTCAGAGAATAGAGTACATAGTATTCAATCATACAGAATAATTGAGACTTGCTTTATGTCTTAGCGTATCGTCAGTTTTAGTAAAAGTTCCATGTGCTCTTGAAGAATGTATTTTCTGCACGTCAAGTTTGTTAATTTTGTTTTTCAGATCTTCCACATTTACTGATTTTTCAGTTTGCTTATTTTATCGGTTTGAGAGGTATATGAAATCTCCAACTTGTGATCATAGATGTCCTTTTCTCCTTTTAGTTCTATTAGTCCTGGCTTTATGTATTTTGTGTGTGTTATTAGGTGAATGTAAATTTAGCATTATATTGTATCTTTCTGTTCAACTGACCCTTTTATCATTATAAAATATTCCTCTTTATCTCTAATAATACCACCTGTTTTTAAAATCTATTTTATCTGGTATTATTAAAGCTATGTCAGTCTTTTTTTGGTTAGTGTTGCATGGTTTAAATTTTTCCATCCTATCACTTTCAACCTGAGTCCTTGTATTTAAAGTTTTCCACTTGTAAGCACTACATGGTTGGGTTTGATTTATTATCCAATCTTAAAATCTTCATCTTTTGATTGAAATATTTAGTTCATTTACATTTAATACTATTAGTGGTATATTTGGGTTTGAACCTATTACCTTACGATTTGTTTTCTTTTAGTGCTATCTTTGTTCCTTTCTTTCCTTCTTTTGGATTAATCAAGTATTTTTTCAGTTTCATTGTCCCTTCTTTAGATCACTAGGAATACAGTCTTTTATTTTTTGCCATTTCCCTGATGATTACAGCATGCATCTTTGACTTATTAGAAACTATGTTAAATTGGTGCTTTTACTTTTTCCCAGACAGTGCAAGGATTTTCAAAGACTTTAACTCCATTTATTCCCTTTCCTCCTTCTGTGCAATCATTGGTCCTATAATATTTGTTACCTATATTTTAAATCCCACAAGACATGATTATTATTATTTTATTAACAATCAATATTCATTTAGATTTCCCCACATCTTTACCCTTTCTGATGTATTCTTTTCATTTCTGCATTTTTGTGCTTCCATTTGCATCATTTTCCTTCTGCCCAAAGAATTCCCTTTAGTATTTCTTTTAGTATCTTTATTTTAACTTCATTTGTGAAGGACTTTTTTTTTTCTTTCCTGCATATTCAGAATTTTAGGTAGCCAGTTATTTCCATTGGTTTCCACTGGTTTCCATTGGTTCTGTTGAGCTGTTGGAGGATAGTAATTGTTGATCTTTAAAAGGCATTGCATCTTTATTTTCTTTGACTGCTTGTAAAATTTCTACTTTTTCTGTGATTTCTGGCAATTTCACTCTGATGTGCTAAGGTGTTTTCCTTTGTGTTTAGTCTAGTGATGTTCTCCATCATTTCATCCATTTTCTTGAACATGTTAATTTAAAATTTTAAATTCCTTCTCTAAATCACTGCCATATATTGGATCACCTGTGGATCTGTCTCTTTGCTCTGTTGTTTTTCTGGCTTTCATTCACTGGGTCCCGTTTCCAGGGGATGCTGGGTGTGACGTATGAAGAGGTTCTGGCTGGTAGCTTCCTCCAGAGAGGACTTAATGTTCTTCTGGAAGGCAGGTGCCAGTAGCGCAGATTGCCTGGATCACTTGGGGGACCTGAATTCCAATTTTTCTCTCCCTAGGACCATGAGGCAGCTGGAGTATCTGCTTACGGTTTTGTTTTAGCCTCTGACCAGCTGGTTTTTGCTTTGTTTTTCAGCTTCTTGCTCTGTACATATTCAGCTTAAGAATGACAAATGCCTCGACAGGAATATTGTGCAGAATATTGGGCTCACTTTACAGTTCATTTTGTCTGCACCCTCGCACACTGACTGCATTGGTGTAGTCCTCAGCTCAGTTTTCATCTTTGCGTCTTACCAACACTGCTATGGTTCTGGGCATTCAGTCTGGTTAGCTTGTCTGCCTCATCCCTAGAATTGACACGCCCCACCCCACCCCACCCCCACCCCCCGAGGGAGACACGTGGCAGTGATGGCCACATTTCTGTACATGTCCCTTCTCCTCAGAATCTTGGCCCTCTAGGTCTGATCGCCTTTTTGTCCTTCAGTGCTTTAAAGCGGCTGGAGTGAGTGTGTTTGCTTTTTGTTTTAGTTTATTCTGCTTTTGTGTTTGATCTCAGCAGGAGAATTGGATCTAGTACCACCTTCTCTTTCACAAGTGGAAGCATAAGTCCCCGTCTGATGAGTTTTAAATCATTTCTCAAAGTATATGATGTAGATTGCCGTATGTTTTATATTCTCCAGGATGCAGTGTCAGCCTTACTTGCAAGAACGTCAGCCGAGCTGTTGGCTGTGGAACAAGAATTAGCGCAAGAAGAAGAACCTGGGCAGGACGAGGAGCAGAGGGGTCCCGATGGAGATTGGTAAACAGTTATTTCCTTTTGCTGCTGGGAACTCCAAGAGAATGTGTTTAGTCTCTCATAAGACTCTTTCAGGGAAGCCTTTATGAGTTCATATCTTATTCTGGAATTAATGGAAAGCAGTGCGGCTGCAGGGAGTTGCCCCTGGAGGAAGGACGCTCTGGTCATTAGAGAGTTGAAGGAGATAACGGTGAGCTGGCCAGCCGAGTTAACACAGGAGTGAGACTTTTCGTTCTTGCTTCAGTAGTTTTGACACTGTTTCCTGAGCTTTTTAAAATTTTAAGTCTAATCTATTTGGAAAGAAATAGTAGTTTATTGTAGAGTCATAGATAAGTTTTAGAACTGACACTCTTTTCCTTTAAATTACCAGAAGTACCATTTAGGCTCTGTAAGTCAAAGCAGATATTTAGAAAACATCTGAGTAGTCATTTCTCTATTTGTTAGCACTTTCACCCTCTTTTTCTCTTCCCTCCCCATTATCCATACCCCGTCCTTTAAAAAAAGAGAGAAAAATGGTTTTTATAGCTTTTGTCTAGATTCACGTATATGGAAAGAACTGTCCTGGTTTGCACTATGTTCTCTAAAAACAAATTTCAGTGAATGTGTCAGTTTTTACAAATATATATGTAAAATCATTTAGATCAGCTTTATATAGTTGCATATACTGTTATGTTTGAACTACTGTTAACACATATAAGTGCATACATATATAGCATGCACGTGTGTGTATGGGTGTATCTAAAATTTTTACAAACTTCGAGTGACAGGATATATCATAAATAACACAATCTTGGACATTGGGAAGGAACAGCAACTACAGTGATGTAAAAAGGTACCAATATACTTTGTCCTCATCAAAAGCCCTTTATAGTGAATAAAAATCAGAGTACTGAAAAAAATATATATAAACATGAGTGTGATTATAAGGTTCATCATGATATCTTTAAATACTCAGCCTTCCTCGTGTATGTAAAGTACAATTTGTTACATACACATTAAAAAAATGCACTCACTACATAAGGTAAATTTATAATTTACAGTATTCATTGCTAGTTCCCCCTGTGTTCATTTCACGACGAGACATTTAATAACTAGTCTGTGTCAGTTTGTCAGTATGTCACCAATCTTGGTAAAACTCCACTTTTAGTTATCAATGGAGAAAATGTTTCCATTCTAAGAACATGAAACTCAGGGGCCTGCTCAGTGGCACAGCAGTTAAGTTCGCACGCTCTGCTTCGGCAGCCCAGGGTTCGCCAGTTCGGATCCCGGGTGTGGACCTATGCACCACGTGTCAAGCCATGTTGTGGCAGGCATCCCACATATAGAGTAGAGGAAGATGGGCACGGATGTTAGGTCAGGACCAGTCTTTCTCAGCAACAAAAAAGAGGAGGATTGGCAGTAGATGTTAGCTCAGGGCTAATCTTCCTCGAAAAAGAAAAAAAAAAGAACATGAAACTCACAAAGCATGAGATGTTCTAAACCATCCTTGTTCAATACAGTTTATACAGAATACAAACCATGTTTATGTTCTGGACCCTCGCCTGTAATGCCACCCAAGCCTGTGCCTTGACTTGTTAAAGACAAGATCATATGCCATTGAGTCTTCCGTTACTTCAGTAGTAAAATTCCGTTTACACTGGGTTCTACCCCTGCTGGACCGTGGGCACAATTGATAGTGGATGTTTCTAATGCTTATATTTTTACTCACTCTTAGCAGAGAGTCACCCCATTCTGTTGGATGATTACTTTTACAATAAATGAACAACCAATACCAAGTTATATTATACTGAGTGTCAATATTTTTAAATGGTGGAGTTAAACTTTATATGAGATTTTCAGAGTATTTCTATTTTAATATCTGGGAATTAAGTCAAATTTCATGAATTTAACTTTTTAATGACAAATTATGGTGATTTTGCTGTAGATTGCTAGCAAGTAAGATGATAATTTTATTTTTCATAATCATTTTAGTAAAAGTTGCAGCTAAAGAAGTGGCTTGACTTGTCATGTGTGAGTCTGTTCCTTGCCCAGAGAGCGGTGAACATGCCCGGGCGGTACTGTTTGCAGAACGCACCTGCTTGACCTGAAGTATGTGTGTTTCGCTTCACTTTAGGTTAGCAATGCTCAGAGAGGCCTCAGATGAAATTGGGGCTGAAGAAGAGGCTGAAGTCAAATTGCCGGAGGGCAGTAGCTGTGCAGAGGACTCGCGTTCATGCCCGAGTGTACCTGAGATGAATGAAGACATGAGCAGGGACGAGAACAGCTGTGCCAAAGACCTTGGAAGCCAGCCCCCCACGGGAACCCCCACCCTGGTGAGTGCCCTCACTGAGCTCTGCTGAAACAGCCCTCTCATGGGCGCCGTGCCGGCTGACTGTCTGCTCGGGAGGATTCCTTAGGATTCTGTGCCAGAGCTCATCACGACGGGCATTTGTGGGACCAGACTCTAAGAAGCATTGTAAGTGCTTTAAAATTTTTAATGGACCCCAAATATTCATTCTCCACCTAAAGTTTATAAAGAAAGGTAATAGCGCTATTTAGATCTCTGTGAAATGCTCTGTGACCATTATTAATAGTGTTTCAGAATCTCCTGGATAACACCAGGATGACTGCTTAATTGTATTAAATTTCATAAACATTGTCAGTTTATTTCAATTTCACCCATGAAGTAAACATTTGAAGTTCGTTTTGGTCACACGGCGTTCCAATTGAAACCCCTCTGGGAAGGTGGCAGAGGACTCAGTTCGGGCACAGGTGCCAGCCAAGGTATTAAGCAGGTAACACTGCTAGTTCAGTGAGAGGCATACTGAGACTGCCATCTGCAGAGGGGGAAAGTCATTTTCAAGCCTTGAGGATGCTGGTGAACTTGGGATGTTGGTAAAGAGTTTAGGAAATTCCAATTCTTTATTCCTGAGAAAAATAATATTATGCCCTGACTGAAGACTTCCCTTCTATAAGGGAGCACACCAGCACGAGGCTGGTCTGGAATCAGGTTATACCTGTAAGATCAACCGTGGACACCTGCCTCTGCCTATGGAGTTTGTATTTTGAGAAACTTCTGTTTTTACTTAAGGCTTCTTTTTCATTACGTTTCTAAAGAGCCAGTAAAAATCCAAACTCAGCCTCACAGCAGTTGTTATAGACATGTATGTCTAACTGCGTGTTCTCTATAAACCTGTAACTTTGTAGTGTATTTCCATGTTCTTATATTTAATTACTTTTATCATTTACTCTGAAAAAAACTTATCAGAAAGTTGAATAATGTTTAGTGCTGAAGCATTCCCAAATACGATTCTTTATAGAACCACATCTGCACTCTAAGTGTACACCTTCATTTTTCAGGTCTAATCTGTCAGCGATGGCACCTCCATTTATGGGTAACCCTGTGGGGCAGCCATTATCCTGCCCACGGAGGGGAACTTCTTAAGAACTCCGTAGAAAGCCATCTCCCCGGGTTTCCATCAGGAGTGGCACAAAGCCTTTCTCCCAGAAGTAGCCTTGGTGCTAGATGGGTCTCTGTTGTAAGATTAGATATTTCTTCCATACTTAGAGGAAAGAGCGTAAATGCATCCATGTCTGTCCACTCCTGACAGATTACTGACTTTTCCCGTAGGTTGATAAAGAGACGAATACCGACGAGGCAGGGAATGCCAGCATGACAGTGCGCCCCAAGGACCGCGGCGGCCTGAGCGCTCGACAGCGCCCCTTCGTGAGGAGCAGCGTGATCGTGCGCTCGCAGACCTTCTCCCCCGGAGAGCGCAGCCAGTACATCTGCAGGGTAGGGGCCCAGTGCTGCACTGTCGGGGGTGCTCCTCCCGCCGAGGGTGCTCCTCCGCCGGAGACCTCCCATGCACTGCGGGCCGCGGCCCTGCGCCCCTGCCAGTGAGGGGCGCTCAATGACAGTAGACTGTTTGCTGGGACCTTCCACTTCTCACTACGAGGACTACTTACTGGCTAGGAATGATTTCATAAAATATACAAAAATATCACAGTTTCTGGTTCTTTTAGCTTGGGTTTGGGAATTTTTTTTTCTTTTCCCAAATTTAATGTCTCATTGCCTTTAATGCCATTTATTTGGCAAGTAAGTGAGATTAAGGACCTGGCTGCTAAGTATATTTAGACTTCGGTCTATACTTGGAAGCTTAAAGTAACTTGAGATTTATAATATTTTGTATATTTCTGCCGTATATCATACATGCTTCAAACCATGTTAGTCTTGTTGAACTAAAAATTATGAATTGGGTTTTAGAACAAAAATCATCTTTTAATAATGCCTCTAGACACTGATTCAGATGCATAGTTCTGTGGAGAATATTGTGGGATTTGCATCAATTTACCAAATTCTACCTGTGGAAGTATTTATGACTTATAGTAAAATAGATTTAATATTCTAAAATGAGTTAGGAAATACTTCTGAAATTCTAAATTTTTCATTTAATTCAACAAACATTTTTATTAAGCACCTCATGTTTCTAGAGACTTGGGATTCGTCCATGAACGAGAGACCCCGAGCCCTACCCTGCAGGTTTATACCCTTGTGGGTCGAGCCAAACAGTAAATAGTACAAGTGATGAATAGGTTATGAAGTGTCTTGGATGGAGACCACTGCTATGGAAAACAATAGAGCAAGTCATGGGGCGCTGGGCATGGTGGGGCCAAGGGTCACAGATTAAGAAGGGCTCAGAGTAGGCGTCACAGAGAAGGTGACATTCCAGCAAAGTCCTGAAGCAGGTGAGGAGTCAGGGCGGCCTCTCTGTCCAAGAGTGCGATGGGTTGTGCGAGCTGTGCCCACGCTCTGATCCCGAGCTCTGTACACGCTGCAAACCTGTCTTTAAAAAATGAATATTGCTTGTTAGCTAAAAGTACGAAGGATAATTTTATTTCAAAGTATGTACGATTATCTGAACACATGATTTGTGATAACTGCCACCACAAGACAACTGTTGACATTTTTAAAGAAAATTAATTTATCTAAGAAAAGCTTAGAACAGGGAAAAACTTGTTTAGAGGAAATTTTCTTAAAGAAATAAACTCATATTACCACTACCTGCTTTATCAATTCTAAACTTCTGCCAGCACTCCCTTATGTAGTGATTCTCCTTTTTTTTTTATCCTTTGTTGCCAGTTAAATCGAAGTGACAGTGACAGTTCAACCCTGGCTAAAAAATCACTGTTTGTGAGAAACTCTACTGAACGGCGCAGTTTGCGGGTCAAAAGGGTACGTATTCCCTCAACAAGATCCCGCTGTCCTGGACCTCTCCAGAATCATAAATTGCAAAACGTAAATACCAGAACTGTTGAGTGTCGTTGCTCCACGCTCTTGGGCTGTTGAGTGAAACCGCTGTGATCACAGAGGTCAGTTACAGAGATGGAGAGAGATGTGCTTGAGAGCGTTCATTCATCGTGGCTGGATCCTGTGATGATTAAGGCAGGAAGTTTAGTTTGCGGCATCAATGGAGAAGGGGCTTGCTGAATGGGTTGAGCACGTTTCTACTCCTGGCTGCTGTGTCTCCACACCGTGTGTGGCTCTTAAGCAGTTATGGGAAGAACATAACACCCGGTACCTTTTCCGAGGGGCAGACAGCTGGTAAAGGAATAACACGGTTTTAGTAACTTGCTTAAAAACAGATATCTTTAGACAGTTAAGATTAATGTGGATGGGAAAGCTCAAGTCAGGTTTTCCCGGAGGCCCCAGGTCCCTGGATGAGCTTTAAAGGATAAATCTGAGAGAATATTTAAGTAAATTAAAAGGTGGACTCTTCAGGTAGTTCAGAGATTCCTGTGTACTTACCAACAGCTGAATGCTAATGGGAAGTTATTGGTTTAGTAATAATTTACTAAACTGTGTTATTTCAGCTTAAAATGTGCCGTTTAGTCAGTGCGAAGCAGTGTGTGCTCAGCTCTGTAGGCGCGGTGGCACCGTCTGCAGGAGTTCCCATCTGGAGGAGGCCTTCGAGGAGCGCGCGGGGCTGTCAGCATGTCGCTGGTGACGGGGTAGCGGGCTCATCTGGTGGGAGAGTCTGCAGGGCCTCGCTGGGGAGATCTGCGGCCTTGACGCCTGGATAAAATCTCAAAAGAAAGTGGCAGCTTTGTGGGGGATGGATACCAGGTGCTGTCGGTAGGTGGCACGAAATGACACAGGGACAGGCAAGCACAATCAGAGGGTGAGCAGTGATCACACTCAGGCCCCGTGCATGGGAAGATTGGAGTGAAGACGGGAAAGAAAGATGAATCGTTAGCTCCACCAAGGACTCTGGTGTAATGCCACTTGCGAGAAGTGCTGAGGGTGTCACTAGGCAACTTCTGGGTCCCCCGGCTTAACGTCCTAGTTACTTAAAAGTGACAAGCGCATTTCTCTTTTCTCAAGGCAAATATGCTAGCATTTGTTTAGTATTGGCATTTTCAGGAAATTTTCAGGTGTAGATCTTTCAGATTAGCAAACTTTATGCTGTAAAAGCACTTAAACTTTCATCATCTTGAATGAGAATGTTTCTCAACTCCTTTGTCAGTCACCGGCATTTTTGAGCAGCACACGCTTTTAGCGGATGGTAGCACTCTTCAGAGAAATTTTAACCAGAATTGTTTATGAATTGAGTGCAGCTGAAAAACAGTTGGGTTGCTGATAAACTTAGTTATTAAAACTATTTGAACCACATAGGTTAATTCTGAACCATTGTGTAGGAGATGATTGTTAGATGATCTTTAAAGTAGACAGATAACGGCTTGGTCGAAGTGAATGGGAAACAGTATTCTGATTTAAGAGTTACAGCATGAAAAAGATGCGGAGATGAAGTGAACAGAAGCATCTGCAAAGATCAGTGAAAGGTTTACCTGGCTGGAAAAGAAATGTCCCAGGCATATGAGGCATGCGGTTCGAGGGTACCTGTGGGCACGGGAGTGCGAGAGCCGCCTCATGCTGGCTCATGAGAGCCGGTCATGCACACCTCTTCCAAGTCAGTGACGTCACATTGACAACTTGAAAGCAGTTATGGCGGGAGTATTTACACCAAAGAAATTGGCGAACCCTACAAATCAATGAGCCAGATGTTAAACATTTACTTGCAAGCCACTGGGGTTCTTAGAGAGGCTTCATTGCATGACAGCTAGGAAGGATTTCTGATTGTGAAGAATGAGTAATGCAGTCAAAGAAAGTGTGTTTCTAAATGATTCTGCAGTGTAGTAAGTTTGTTAGAGAAAGCAGAGGCGAATGAAGAGAACCTAACAATAAGAATGTTACAGAATGTTAGAGAGTGTTGCAGTGATATGTGGTGGACAAGGATGGAGAGGAATAGAGACAATGAAGGCTATTCAGACTTTGGCCAAGGCTTTGAAATAAGAAGAGGGACAGACAGGCCCTCTCCCTTCCACCTGTCATGGGCACCACAATTGTTTCAGATCTTCAAGCTAGAACACTTGTCAAGTTTGAGTCCCTTCTCTCTTATATCAAACCGTACCAGTTTTTATTAGTAATCTCTTATTTTCCATTCCCATGGCCAACCATCTAGGCAAGAAATGCCATCCTTGTTCCCCGCTGCTTGTGCAATCTCCCCCGGCCTCTCCGGATTCCTTCCTCAAGCGCGTCTCAGCCCTGAGCGATCCCTCCCCTCCCTGACCTCCTGGGCTGCAGAGGGTACTCCTCCACAGTTCTCGGTTGCTTACTGTCTCGTAGCGTCCTCTAATCCAGGTCCTCAAGGTCGGAAAGTCTGTCTCCTCTTCTTAGCATTTAGCCTGCAAACCCCAAACAGATATTTATTCATACATGTTCAATAATTATTTCTTGATAAATGGATATGATTGGCCCCAGGAAGAACCCCACTGGTTCAGGGGTGAAGGTAGATACTAAACAATGGGAAATTGAGGAGGGAGTTGGAATTTAAGCATGTTGATTAGAGGAGGGAGTGAAATTTTATCCCCACTGACTAACTACTTTTTGGCTGGCAGTTACAGAAATGATAGCAAAAGGTGTAAGCTGTGAGGGTACAGTTACATGTCCCGAAGCCGAGGAGATGGACGTTTCTGGTAGCGTGTTTGTTTCTCGCAGAGACCGGGCCCTGTATGGTAAAGTGGTCAGGCTAAGCCAGGTATGCTATGGTAACAATATAGTTTTACTTCTGGCTTAGCTGCTTGGCCTCTGCAGGTTGACCAGACGCTCTGCTGCTTGTCCTCACTCAGGACCCAAGCTGATGGGCCTCCGTCTCTGGGTCTTTGCTGACCCTCTAGCAGGGGACAGAAGTGTACACATCTCACACTGGCTTTGAAAGGCTTCTGCCTGGAAGTGATACACATCACTCCCACTCACCTTTCATTGGCCAAAGCAAGTCACTTGGCTAGTTATGTCCTCCTTCAAGGGAGCAAGGAAATGCCATCCTCTCGTTTGCCAGGAAGGAGGAAAAGCAGAATGATGACAACCAATTTAATGAGTGTCTTGTTTTGTTTTCTAACCATCCAGGCGGTTTGCCAACCAGTCCTTCGGAGAACAGCCCAAGAATGCCCAGTCCGTACATCTCTAGACTTAGAACTGGATCTTCAGGCATCTCTAACCCGGCAGAGTCGCCTCAATGATGAGCTGCAGGCCCTGAGGGGCTTGAGGCAGAAGCTGGAGGAGCTGAAAGCTCAGGGAGAGACTGACCTTCCACCGGGTGTGCTGGAAGATGAGAGGTTCCAGAAGCTCCTGAAGGAAGCTGAGAAGCAGGTAAAGGAATAACACAGTTTTAGTAACTTGCTTAAAAACGGATATCTTTAGACGGTTGAGATTAATGTGGATGCGAAAGCTCAAGTCAGGTTTTCAGCGTGTCCGTTCTCTCTGAGGGGCTGACAGAGGGTTAATCTTTTTAAAGCCTGCCATGTAGAAGATACCCCACTTACACCTCAGTTTTGCTAAAGTCTTCAAATCATTTTCCCAGGACTTAGCACATTTTTTTCCCTTGTTATAGGCCTTTTCTTTACCTAGGATATTGCCAAAAAAAGTGGTGCTGCCACCCACCAAGGTGCAGAAAAGAGGTCCCCCAAGCATCCACCCCAGCCCACAGCTGCAGCTCTGGCAGCTGCCGGCCTCCTGCCAGCAAGGGGATATGGCAGCTGGGGGACGTGGTCGTCTTCATTGATGCTCAGCATTTTTCTTTGTCTCAACATGAGACTTGGCAAATAAATGCAGTATCACTTTGAACATAAGTCATAAATTTTGTTTCTACAGGTAGCTCTTTGAGATTCATTAACCACATCCAGTGGAAATGTATTGCTAATTTTAATGCCCCTAAATTTTCACATTCTTTTCTACCTTCAAGGAAGATCGCATTTCACATATTGGCATTCTCCTTTGCCTTCTGCCATACAAACAACTATGCAAAATAGGATAAAATCGCTGATTAAAAAATAGGATATTTGTGGGGCCGGCCCCGTGACCGAGTGGTTAAGTTCGCGCGCTCCGCTGCAGGCGGCCCAGTGTTTCGTTGGTTTGAATCCTGGGCGTGGACATGGCACTGCTCATCAAACCACGCTGAGGCAGCGTCCCACATGCCACAACTAGAAGAACCCACAACGAAGAATATACAACTATGTACTGGGGGGCTTTGGGGAGAAAAAGGAAAAAAATAAAATCTTAAAAAAAAAAAATAGGATATTTATAAGGGAATATTTCTCTTGTTCCACCACCTAAATATGACCAAAATTTCCAAGAGCCTGCATATTTATGAAGTCAATTGATTCTCTCAAGATTAGGATTTATATTTTGGTGCGGGAGTATATGTTCACATCCGTATGTAATATACAAATAGAATTTTCCACATAGCTGAAATATTACAAATGCCAAAACGTTATTTTCTTTCAGCCCTTTTGGATGGAAATCTGAAGTCAATTACACAGTTCCTTAAATTAATAGAAAAATCTTGTCCATAATATAAACTTCTTTCTGTGGCCCAGAGTTGCTTTGGTCATATGATAAATGGTACTGCAAGGAAACCTGGAGTCGTTTAGCTCCCCAGCACTGCTAATCCTAGATGGAACTCAGAACTTAACAGATGAATTTCAGGGATCAAACTTCTACCAGCAATTTTTAAAGAAAGTTTAAGCAGCAAAACATACTACATATCTGTATTATGTCCCACCTGATAGAAAGAAACCTTGGCACACAGCAGGTCCTCAGTAAATGTCTGTGCAGTGGGCAGTTGAGTGGTAGGCCTTATGTCTGACACTACAGTGAATACAGGGATAATGAGACATTGTTGTGCTCCCAGAGAGCTTATGATTTAGTAAAGGAGATGCACCAGATACACCAGCTCCTCAAGAGAAATCATTCCCTGGTGAGATGAGGAGAGGCTTTGTGGAGGAAGTGACACTTAAACTGGTCTCGAAAGCAGGTTGTGGAACTTCATCTCAAGGGGGTGAGAGCCTCAGCAGGCACGGGACCCTGCAGCAGTAGAAGGTCCAGGAGAGCTCCAGACAGTAAAGGGCCCTCGGCAAGAGCCTGCGCGATAGCAGGGCCGCAGCACAGCTGACCTTCTGCAAAATGAGAGATCAAGTTAAACACTGAAATGACCTACTTTTATGCCTGTAACCTGAATAATGATCATCATCATTTTCATACTCTTGAATCTTTCAATTCAGCGTTAGCAGTAATTTTAAACTCTTGCTTGACATTAACCAACTCTGATATCATGGAGAAGCATCAGTCTTTTAACCCTGTGGGTCAAAGCCTTTCAAAGCTGGAGTGGAGTTTTACAACTAGAGGTATAAGCAGAACTTTGTATCTTTGGGGGTTTTGTTGTTTCTAGTTTGTTCTGATAGGAAATTCTGGGTTCCTAGGTGTCAATAATTATAAAAACTTTGGGACTTTTTCACTTAATATCATATTACTAAGATTCATCCATAAGGTGCTTATTACTGTAGTTTGCTTTGGCTGCTGTCTAATCTCCATTGTGTAGAGAAAAGCTCAATAAAGCAACAAGTTGGTTCTTTGGAAAAAACAAACAAAATAGAGCTCTGGCAAGATCAGTGAAAAGAAGATACAAATAAAGTAAATTATAAAAGTAAAGTGAGATAGGAGTACAGATAAATTTGAAATTTAAAGGATAATTGAATACTGTCAAAAATATATGCCCATAATTTAGACAAATATCTAGGAAAATATATTAGAACTGATGAAAGAGGGAAAAAAAGGTTAAAAATACCTCTTAAAGAAATGAAAGCAGTGATTTAAAAGTCTATCCACATAGAAAACATTAAGGTCTAGATTTTTTTTTAAGATTGGCACCTGAGCTAACATCTGTTGCCAATCTTTTTTTTTTTCCTTCTTCTCTACAAAGCCCCCCAGTACCTAGTTGTATATTCTAGTTGCGGGTCCTTCTGGTTGTGCTTGTGGGATGCCACCTCAGCATGGCTTGATGAGTAGTGCTAGGTCCACACCCAGGATCCAAACTGATGAAACCCTGGGCCACCAAAGCAGAATGTGCAAACTTAACCGCTCGGCCATGGCGCCGGCCCCCAAGGTCTAGATGTTTTATAAGCAAGTTCCACCAAACTTTCACACAACAGATTATCTTAATTTTATACAAACTCTTCCAGGCACTGGAAAAAGGGAGCTCACTCCACGACTCATTCTATGTGACCAACACCAAATAGACAGACATATTATCAAAAAGGAAAATCACAGGCCAGTTTCAGTTATGAATATAGATGCAAAAATTCCAACTAAAATATTAGTAAATAGAATCCAATATGTTTAAAAAATATTACATTTTGACCATGTTGAATTATGCAAGGATTTTTTTAATATTATAAAAATCTTATTAATAGAATTAGTCCCTTTAATAGATTAAGGAGAAAAACCATGTGATCAACTCAGTAAAAGCAGGAAAATATTGATAAAAATCAATACTCATTCATGCTTAAAACTCTTAGTGAGTTAGGAAGAGATGAGAACCTCCTTAACCGAAAGCAGATGTGGTCCTAAATAGACAGACATTGGAGCCATTCCCTTTAACATCAGAAGCAAGCCATTCCGCACTGTCTGTTCAACATTGTGTTAGGAATTCTCACCAATGGAGGACGAGAAAAAAGTGGAAGCAGAGAGATTGGAAAGGAGGAAATAAAACTGTCATCATTTGCAGATAACATGATTGCATACATAAAAAACCCCTGCAAATTATTACTAATAATAAGAGAGGTTAGCAAGATGGGTAAATAGAAGAATAACATGTAAAAGTCTTTTGCATTGCTATACGCCAACCAGAAACAACTAGAAAATTTAATTATTAAGATGTTATTTACAACAGTATCAATATCAAGTATCAAGAAATAAAATTAACAAAAATGTGCAGTACAGTATAGGAAAAATTACAAAACCTTTTGAGGAGAAATGTAAAAACACCTAAACTCGTGGAGAAATATATCACATTTGTGTAGAGCAGAGGTCAGCAAACTTTTCCCGTAAAGGACCTGATAGAAAATTTTTAGGCTTTGTGGGCCATAGGGTCTCAGTCACTACCGTTCAACTCTACCGTGTGGCACAAGCACAGCCACAGACAAGATGTAAATAAATGGTGTGACTGCTTTCTAATAAAACTTTACAGAAACGAATCACCACTATAGAGGAAGAATGAATATTGTCGAGATGATCGATTCTCCCTAAAACGTACCGCGGATTCGATGTAATTCCCATCAGAATGTCTACATGGTTCTTCATGGAAACTGATTCAATTAATGGAAGAACAAAGGACAAAGAATAGCCCAGATACTTCTGGAGAAGGAAAGAAAGGAGGGAGACTTTCCCTACAAGGAATCAGGTTTTGCTAAGCAGCTAAGGTACATAGATAGCATGGAATTGGTGGAGGACCCAAGAGACAGATCAATGGCCTGAAATAGGCAGCACGTGTGTGTAGGGCGTTGCTCTGTGATAGAGGTAGCCTGGCAGCCAGTGGCTAAAGGAGGGACTGTTGGATCAGTGAAGCTGGAAAAAGATTATCCATATGGAAAAGATGACTTTGGACCCCTCCCTTACATACAAAAATCAGCTCTGGATAGATTAAGGACTTAAATGTCAAAAGTAAAAATTGAAAACTCATAGTAAACAATATGGGGTGTATCTTTTCCTGTTTTGATTCATGTATCTTTAGCACGTGTTCTCCATACCTAGCTGGAGAAAAAGTGGCTTGGGGCAGAATTGGTGAGACCCTCAAATGCCTAAGCGATGGGGAGCCACTGAAGGTCTCTAAAGAGGAGCTCTTTGGGAGGCATGTGAGGTCGTGACGTGTGTGTGCCATCAGCTAGAGTGGGTGGCTCCTTCCAAGTCCCCAGGGATAGACATTTCCCCCAAAATACAGCAAGAGGAGCTGAGGCAAAATCCAAGCAGTATGTCTAATGCTGATTGAAAGAAACAAGGATTAAGGCATCCTTTCAAAGGGAAAAGAGTCGTAAGTATGCCGTTGTCCTAAGAGGTCTTGAAAGAAATCTTTCATTATAGAATGCTGCTAAGATTTTTGCTGATGTTGATGGACAATTCGAGGTTTGCAGGTTTTTAGGGTGTCTTCTTTTCCTTCTACATTAAAGAAATCCTTGGTACAAGTAGATGAAAACCGGAAGGAGGGTAGAACCCAACAACCACGGAGATCGTCAGGGCCGACTTCTACGCGTTGCTCGGTCTCTGAAAACCTGCCCTCAAACAAGAGTTGATGTTTGATGTGTACCTGTTTATTTTAATGATTTGTCCTGTAATGAACCAGTCAGGAATGTGTGTGTTTTCAGCTATAGGAAATTCTGGGAGGGATTTCTTGGGAAGCTTGAGCAGAAGTGTTCTCTATAAAAAAGAACAGCCTCTTAATGCAAACCCTCCCTCTCCTGGGATGCCTTCAGCCTAGTATGTAAACACTCCCGAAGGTGACGAGGCCACATTTTGCTGCTTCTGTATTCCAGTGCCTTGTGGTAGACGTCCCAGCCAGCCTGGGCGGAAGTCTCCTCTGCCTCGGTAAAGCTGCTGATCTTGCTTCCCAGGCACGATTTTATCCTCTTTTGAGTTTTGGTTGCCTGCTACCTGCCACTAGAGTAAAGGATTTCCCCTTGACTTACTGGTGAATAGATAAATACAGCATATAAATAGTCACGAGAAACTGAGTGGTGGGCACTGCTGGTGGCCCCAGGAGCGCTTGGACACCTCAGAGCCTGTGCCTTGCCCCCTTGTGGGGATAGGCATGGCCATGGTGTGGGCTCCCATGGTCCAGGCTATGCCTTGGTGGCTCTGGGACCAAGATCCAGGATCCCCAGGGTCTAGGAATATCATCAGATCAAATCAGTCAGTATTTCCTAGGGACTTGTATAAGACACAGTTTTTATGTGAGCCTCAACTCTTCTCACAGACTGTTCTGAAACAGGAGTCTTACACTGTTCTGTTCCCTGCATCCCATGGGATGTTCACAGTCTTGATCTAGGAAAATAATGGCAGTGACAGGGAGAAAGGGGCCTATCACACATCCAGGCTGCAAGGACCCCTTGTCCATTGGTTTTCATTCCTGCCATATGGTTCTCGGTGACGGAGGTAATCACAGGAACGTCAGGCAGAGTGTGCAGACACATGTGAAGTTGAACTAAATTCCCTGCTAAGTGACCTCTTTGAAAACTGTCATCTCTGTCATTCAGCAGCCATTTGTGTGACACGGGCAGTATTTTCCCCTTTCATCTCCTAATTATTGGCACTTTGATTGTCCCTGTGACAAGTCATCCTCTGAAGAGTGGGTGCCGGCTGCAATATGGGTGGTGCCTTCCTGGGACTGCCTCAGAGCCAGGTCTCCCTGCAAGTGCTGCTGCCGTCGGGGAGCTGCTTCCTGAAAGCCCACGCCCCTCGGCCCGCTTCTGCACAGGGCCGCTCTCTGCTCCCAGAGCAGGCCCGCTCTCCCCGCCGGAGCCACGCCCACTCTGAGCACCTGGGCTCAGGACTGCCCAGGAGGACCGCTTCGGAGCCCGTGGGCTTTTCCAGTTTGCATCAAGAATGCAAAGATTTGAGGGCTGGCATCTCGTGAGTCTTGCCCAGAACAGGATGTAAACAGATTTTATTCCAGCTTTGCAAAGTGTCTTAAGAAGAGTGGCACTTCAGAATTCTTTTTTGTGAAATAGTGCTTTATTTTTATGTTAACTTGCAGTTGCTCAGTTGTTACGTGACACCTGCTTATGCGTGATTCCAGCCTCCTAAACTTCTGCTGCTGATTGTAATCATCCGTACATGAAAATCATGAGTGATGATTTTCCTTAGAAACATAATTATAGCTTTTTTTTAAAAAGATTGGGACCTGAGCTAACAAGTGTTGCCAGTCGGTTTTTTTTGTTTTTTTTTTTTCTTCTTCTCCCCAAAGCCCCCCAGTGCACAGTTGTATATTCTGGTTGTGAGTGCCTCTGGTTGTGCTGTGTGGGACGCCGCCTCAGCATGGCCTGATGAGCGGTGCCATGTCCATGCCCAGGATCCGAACCAGCGAAACCCTGGGTGACCAAAGCGGAGCACGTGAACTTAACCACTCAGCCACGGCGCCAGCCCCCTGATTATATCTTAACAGAGGATTTCTGATCTGTGTTATCTGATGAACCAGCACTTACCTGGTTTCATAATCAGTTTGCACACCAGAAACTGAGGGGAAAGAAGAGCTCACGGAGGTTTCTCTGTACTGGTGCAGAGCCTGAGATAAATGCTCCTGGTCCACTGCTTCATGAAGGGGGTGCAGCCCGGAGAGCAGAGGGGAGGCGAGGCAGGAGAGGCAGGAGGTGGCCACTGTGTGGCCTTCTTGTGCCCGTAGGTCCGGCCCCCTGGAAGCCATACAAACTGCATCTCTAGTCGTCCCTCAGAGAGAAGAGAAATGAAAGAATTGTTCTACCAGTGTGCTTGTGTGGGTGCCAAGCAATCTGATGGCACATTTTGGCTTCAGCAGGAAAACCCAAGGCAGCACTGGAGGCTCAGAGAGGGAGCATGAAGGGAGACACTAGCTCTGCCTTTGTGAAGGCCGCCAGAGCCCAGAGGGAGCTGGTGACCACAGGGCAGCAGGAAAGGTCAAGAGCATCTGAGCTGACCTGTTAGAAGTATCTGATTCAGAATGAGAATGTACATTTTCCACTTCTCATCCAGAGAATTCCAGCGTGACTAAACGTGAAGATGTGTCTGAATAACTAGGGGCCAGGGAGAGCTGAAATCGTTGTCTTAATTTCTATTCTGCTTTCTCTGTACCACTGCTGTTGTTTTCCTAGATTGTTACTGTGAACATCATATGAAGATGCTGTTAGCAGTTCAGTATAAAACTCTTTTTCTAGAAGTGTTGAATCTTAAATATACAAAGTGCTATATTTTTGTACACAACACAGGCCATAACTCTCTAGCTAGCCTGATGACACCCGGGGAAACAGTCACTAGTGCACGTTGGAGGTCCTTGTTTAGGGTCTAAGTGACAAGGAAGAGAGTAACTGTGACAGCAAGGCCAGGAGACCATGAGCGACCAGGGATCAGAGCCGATCCTCCCTGATAGTTTTGCTTTCTCAGTACCCTTCCCCGTTCCTGTCCTTCACAGCGCCACCCTCTTTCTCAGCAAAATAAATAAATAACCACAAATCAGCCTTATAAAATGTCATAAAAAGTGTGCATATCTGTGGCTTTTGTTTTTTCCATGCTCGAGTAGGATTCTGTATCCTTCTCTGTAAGCTAAGAGGATTGGATTGGATGGCCATCAGGATGCCTTCTAGTTGCAAAATTCTGTGCTCTATTTGAGATAAATCTAATATGCATTCAACATAAGTGAAGCTTTAGAGAAATGTGTGGACCTTGAAGGCTGCACAGCCTAAAAGAACCAAACCTTCAGGGCGCATGTGGCACTTTGATGGTTCTGAAGTCCACGTGAGACGTGGTTCCTTGCTGCTCTTCCGTGTCAGGGTGCCCATAGCTCAGTCTGATGCAGGTCCGTAGAGCAGGTCTTTGACTGAACCGTAGGAACCCGTGCTAACCCTCTGGTGCTCTGTCTGTGCTCCTGCCTCGGCGAAGTTGTTGCAACGGGCACCAGTGAAGAAAGAGCTCACAAGACGACGTGCGTGTATACCATTTTAGGAACAGTCTGATTCCCCTGAGTATGGATGCTGTTATGTTTTTACCAACTCTGTAATACAGACTATTTGAGTTACATACTTTTCTTCTCAGCCCTGAAGTCTGTAAGAACCAGCTCTGTGAAATATAGACTGTTTTGACTGTGCAACCTTCATTATTAACAGAAGTTAGAAACAACCGTGGACATATCTCTCCACTGGCTCTTCATTTCCACACCCACTTCTTAATGTACACGCAGACACAGCAGCACACACATCACGCGCTGCCTCTTCATCTCTACCGTCTCTCCATAGTCGTGGGGATTTGTGAGCTTGCGTCATAAAATGCCTAACAATGAGCAAAGAGCCTGCCAATTGCCATGGAAAATATGGCTCCCAGAAAAGCAGTTAATTGAGGCCAGCAGCAGATCCTGGATTTGCCTCCCTTGTCAGAGAAAGCTGTCAGGTCGCAGCGTCGCTGGCCATAACCTTCCTCCTTTGTGGTTGAAAGGCTGTTTGGTACCTCAGAATAAAAACTGAATCAGAGTTGGTGTCCTCATCCAGTGTGCAGTTCTCTTAGGAAGCAGAGCAAGAAACTTGGGACTGTGAGTTAAGACTGGATTGTGTTCCTTCCTCCATTAGGCTTCTTAATGTGACTGTGAGTAAATCGCTGGACTTTCTGCAGGTCAGGCTCCACTGCGTAAACTGAAGGTTAATCACACTCTTCTGGAATCTGGGGCATAAAAGTGGCTTCCGATCCTCATGAGCCAGGCAGCTTATCATGACTTGTTGGGTGAGAAGGGGAGAGGCGTGCCCAGGAAGGATTGGGTATTTTTCCAAAGGAGCCTCATGTTGCTTACAAGGCAGAAGTTTCTTTTTCTTACTCAGAGTGTTTCCCTGTCAAAATGCCAAAGTTCTGTGATGCTAGACTTTTTTTTCTTTTTTGGGGGGAAGATTAGCCCTGAGCTAACATCCACCACCAGTCCTCCTCTTTTTGCTGAGGAAGACTGGCCCTGAGCTAACATCCATGCCCATCTTCCTCTATTTTATATGTGGGATGCCTACCACAGCATGGCTTGAGGAGCGGTATGTAGGTCTGCACCCGGCATCTGAACCAGCAAACCCTGGGCTCCCAAAGCAGAGTGCTCAAACAATTACTACGCCACCGGGCCAGCCCTGATGGTAGACTTTTTAAAAGCTTAAAATGATACAGATGTTAACATCTTTAAAAGTTAGAATCTGCTAAGAAAATTATGTGTCAAAGATTATCAATACACCTCACTCAACAAAATAAATGTTAATGATTTCAATGAAATATTCAGCATTGAGATTTAACTGCCTGCGAAGTGGGCTGCTGTTGATTATTAACAGCTGACAAACATTTTATGCTGTAGTTGTCAGCCAGACTTTTGGAGAAAGATATAGATACAGACATAAATATATAAACACAGAGACCAGCGCGTCCTTCAGTGAAGCGTGTTCTTACTCAGCAGGGAAGGAAATAGTTTTACGTGCTCCATGGTCATATTTTGCACAAAACAAAGCCAAGTTTCAAAGTAGTTTTGCAGTTAGCACAAAAATGCTGGTATTTGAAAATAGCAGCAGCCATTAGGCTCCTCGACCGTGCTCTACAGCGGATAAAACAGACCTCCCAGTTCCATTCACAGAACGCAACAAGAGGCAGGACAGAATCCCAGGGCCTGTTGCCTTTCTGCTCTGATGCCATACATTTTCTTGGGGAAACTGAGTCAGAGTTTCTTACCAAGGTGTACCCAGTGTGTGCTTTCCCTCTCTCGCTTTTCTTGATCTTTCCGTTGTGAAGTCAGCAAGCAGGTGGCCATTTGCAGGTAGATTTACTCGTGTTCTGAGTCGGCGAGAGTTAGCACAGCAGCAGTACTTTGGTGTAATTCCTCGTTTGCTCCTTGGCTGTACCCGGTCGTGGGAGAAGGCATTCCTTGGTGTTGACTACGTCAGTGGTTCCTCACCTCGGACCTAGTGAACGCCCATCCATTCACTGAAGATAAGACTTCACCAAATAACTGAAATCTCACATTTGTCCCCTTTTGAACTTGAATTACATAAATTCATGCGTTCTGAGTGACAGCTGAACTATCTCATCAATTACAAAATAATCAAGAGAGAATTGTTACCTCACAAACACGGGCCACTTTTCTAACAAAATCTTTCAAGACAGGGAGAGGAAAGGGGAGCAGTGAAAATAACTGGAAAGGGGTCCTTTGGGCTGAAAAGAGTCAGAAGCTCCTGCAGTCGATTATCATTGGCAAAGTACTAGGCACGCCCCGCTGTAGGATGTTTAACTTTCCGTAAAGTGGTATGAGTATAATTGATTCTTCGTAAGTACTTGCTGAATAAATAATTTTTGTAAACTGTCGTCTTTCCTAAAAGTGTCACAGCATTTTTATTTCCAAATTTAAAGCGAGTTTAGTGTACTTCTGCTTTAAGAGTTTTTTAAAATTTAAAAAGATTTTTTTAAGTTGGAAAATTAACACATACTTATTTTTAAAAATCCAAATAATGCAGAAAAATGTATAAAGTAAAAAGCAGAAGTGCCCGTCGGCGTCCCATTCCCCAGGGGGGACCACTGTTGACAGTCTGGTATGTGTCCTTCCAGCTCTTTTTCGTGCCGTGTGTGTGTGAGTTTTTTGGAAGAGTTAGACCAACACTGGGTCATAAAGACATATTGTTCTGAAGCCTGTTCTTTTCCCCACTTAATTCTAGTAATACACGATGAACAGCCTTCCATGTTAGTAAATGTTGCTCTAATTCATTATTTTTAAGGCATCACTGTGTAGATATAATTATTTCATTATTCTACTAATGACAATTTTCAGTTATAGACAATGTGGAAATGAACATTTCTGTCCATCTTTGGGCACCTTTCTGGTTTCAGTCGTGTTTCTGAAGCATGAATACCCAGTGGTGGCGTTGCTGTCTTATCAGTGTGGCTGTGAACCGCAGTCAAAGATCTTGTCTCTGTCATGCCTTTAAGCCTGAAGACCTGGTTCTTTGACTTCTGGCCTTGAAGGTCCCTGAAACAGTGGGTGCGCCTGGGAAGACAAGATCCTTAATTACCTTTTTGCCAGCACCAGTCCTATCTCCTTCTAAAGTTTTAACTACTTAAGTTGAGAACAGAAGAAGTTGGCTTTTTCAAGTCCAGAAGGATCCCAATTATGGGATTGTCCATCAACTAGATTGCAGGCTGCAGGCTGCCAGCCTTAGCAGAGCTGTTTTTTCTTCCATCTCTTTGTGCCAACTTCTTAGTTCCGGCCTGAGTTGATCTCTCTCTCATAAGACTTTGCTGTAAGCTGCAAACAGCTGCAAACACCAATATTCTAAATTTCCCGAACTATTTCCATTACAGCTTCAGCTGCCACTGCCATGACCAGTGGCCACCACTAAGCAGGGCCACATTTTATATTCTGTTACCGTAGCATACCGCTTGGGAGGCCACAGGGAGAGAGGCTAACAATGCTGTTGGGGGGGTCCTCCCAAATGAGCTGAGTCTCCCAGCCTCTGACTCAAATTAATAGTGTCCCCTCCCCCAACACGTAACCCCTCGTGGGGGACCAGAAGCCTGGCTCGATTCTCTCCCCTCTGTGAGAACCTGTGCATTGAGACACACACCTCCTCTCCCAGGACCCGCAGCCCTTTGACTCATCCACAGTCGGGTAGAGAGAGTGGTGTCCTTGGATGAGAGCTGGCCCCCATGTTTCTTTGCCATTTGTGTTTGCTCTGTGGGTTGTCTGCTCACGCCCAGGCCCTTTGTCCTGTTGCACCGTTTGTGTTTCTCTCTGAGAGTCCTCTTTGTACACCTACCTGTTATTGAGTTACAGAGGATTTCATCCATTCTATCATTTGTCTTGTGAATACCTTTCAGATTATAGAAGTTCTGATGTGTGCTTGCGTTTAACTCTGTCAGTCTTTGTTTTATGGCTTTCTGGAGAGCCTGTGTTGATACTCATTGTTGTAATGTTGGTTACTTTGTTGTAATCACTGGAAAAAACCCTGGGTAGTTCTAAACCTTTTGAGGGTTACTGAAGCACATTAATTTTTAAAAGATTGTCATCTAAAAACCTGATTTTCCCACAGACCTACTCATTCCTTCCTTCATTCATCTGGTGTTTGCTGAGCCCCTGCTGTGTGCGGGCCAGCGGAGGCCCTGGGGATTGTGGTTCTGGGGGGCCGTGGGGGGCACAGACGAGTCCCTGCCCTGGAGCCACTCCAGAAAGTAAGGCAGGGTGAGGGGGCCTTAAAAAGCACCTCTTGCTCCTGTGCCGTCCACAGGTCTCCTTGTGCAAATGGCTGCTCCTCAGGAGATGTGGTGGAAAGGCCCTGAGATGCAGGGATCAAAGAGAAGCGGATGTCAGGGCCGGTGCACCGCCGACTCGGCGCAGGGTCCCCAGCACCCCCGGTGAGAGTTAGGAGGAAAGTTCCTCTGTATTGGCACCAGAACTCTTGCTCAGAATTCCTTTTCTTAAAGCAGCTTTCCACACAAATGCTGAAAGCCAGCTCACGTATTTATAAGATCTCGCCATGCCCAAAATACTAAGTAAATTAAGTTAGCTTTTTATGTCTGTCAGATGGGGATAACTCATATTTTTAAGTACGCATTGACAAGACTGCTTTTAGATGACACTGCTTCCCTTCATGAAGCACATGTGTAATGTATTCTTAAGTCTCCAGCCGTTTGATTTAATATAATTCACTTTATAAGGCAACACTGCAAGCAACTTTAGACATTTGTCAAAAACAAACCACTGGTTTGAAACACCGCTTGAACCTCTGTGAATAGTGTTGAACAGATGCAGCCCTGCCCTCCTGAAGCTCATGGGCCCGTGTAAACACTCAGACCCCGGGATGAACCGTTCACAGCCAAGTGGCCTCTCAGCTTTACTGAAGTGGGAGTCAGCACGTTCGAGGAGGGTGGCGGTGGGGACAGAGTCACAGGCCCCTTCACCCCACAGTGACATTCTCGCCGTAAGTCATGTAATAAGCACATTCGTACCTAAGCCTCATTTCCCACTTCACAGCTGGTTTATGTAGCTAAGGAATTGTCCTTTTGTGTCATAGCTGTTAATAAATAAACATTGATTTGGAAGGAACTCTTCAAGGAAGCCTTCAGTATTTTACAGGATTACGTGTTTTTAAACTCTAAGTACAAATTAAACAAAATTTTGATTATTGTTTTCCCTGGTGGTGGGGTGATGGCAATGCAGAGTTGTGTGTGTGCAGACGTAACCTATCGTGGAGAGCTTTACAGCACACGGCGCAAGCCTGCTTTTATCCCCTCCAAATCTAATTAACCACATGTTCATTCCCCCAGATTTTTAAGTGCTAAATCCCACGTGAATGAACATTGCAGCATGGAAATAATTTAACTTTGTGACTCTGGAGAGTTAACTAAATAATTATGCTACTGCTATTAAATAGAATGTTATGAAATCATTAAAAAGTTACGGACGTCCGGTTCCTGTTCTGGTGCGTAAGGAGCTTGGCAGTTGTCACTCCACCCTAATAAGTAAAAAGCTGAACAGACTGAAAAATCAACGACGCTTCTTAGCCCTGCCAGGGAAGTGAGGTCACAGGGCAGAGTGTTGCCCCGACGCCTGGAGAGCCAAGCGGGACAGAGGGTCGCAGCTCAGCAGAGCAGAAACCCGTGAACTGAAACTCTGGGGGCCTGGCACCCAGATAGGAAAACCTACGCAGTAGTGATGAATTACTAGACGCTCAGTGTGGACAAGTCGGAGGGTTAGAAACTCCCGGCCCGTCTTGGTGAGCCCCCACACTCGAGAGTTCCGCTCCCTGGAGGTCTGCCAGGTCCTCTTAGTGAATATCAGACGAGAAATCTCCTGGCGCTTCCCACAAGGAGAGCAGGAAAGTAACCAGTTCGAAATAAGCCAGAGCATTCTGTTCTTCACAAGGCCTGCCCTCCGGAGTCCAACCTGGAGGGGTTTTGTGAGACCCTAACCAACCCACCCTCCCCACAGAGGCGGAGCCCCGAGGACTGTAGGGCAGTGAAACGGTTCTACGGGGCACTCGAATAGTGGCGCATGTCAGTATGCATGTATGCAAACTCGTAGACGGTCCAACGCCGAGAATGAAGCCTAATGTAAACTGTGGGCTTGGGGCGATGATGACATGTGTAGGTTAATCACTTGTAACAAACGTGCCACTCCAGCGAGTGACGTTGATACTGGGGGAGTCTGTGCGGGGTGAGGATAGGGGACGTATGGGAAATCTCTGTACCTTTTACTCAGTTTGCTGTGAACCTAAAACTACTCTTAAAAATAAAGTCTATTTTTTAAAAAAGTTAATGGTGAGGAAGAAGATTTGTTAACCTAGGAAAATATTTACAATATAGTGTTAACTTTCAGTAATTATTAAACAATTTCTAGTCTTTGCTGTTGTTTCTCTCTCCCCCTGGACCTCCTCTGTCCTGTTCACGACTGTCTCCCAGCTCCTGGTACAGTGCCTGGCATGTAGTGTAAACAGCAGCAATAGCTGAACACTGGAATAGTCCATTTAATGCTGTGTGGGGTACTGCTCTCGATACTGTAGGTGTATTAACTCATTGAAACTTCACAACCCTTTAAATGTAAGTAAATGTAAATAAGTACTTATTCCCAGTGTACAAATGAAGAAACTAAGGCACAGGGAGATCAAGCAACTTGCCCAGATTCACACAGCTAGTAAGTGTCAGAGGTGGAATTTGAACCCAGGCAACAAGGTTCCAGAGTTTGTACTTTTCACCACAAACTGACCCACCTTTCTTTAGAAGACAATCGACAAACATTTGTTGATTGGATTAATGAATGAGTGAAATGAAAAAGGAACCTTTAATACAGTATGTATTATTCCATTTTTATTTTTAAAATATGTTCATGCAGGACCAGCCCAGTTCACAGTGGTTAAGTGCACACATTCCGCTTTGGCACCCCAAGTTTCTTCGGTTTGGATCCCAGGTGTGGACCTACGCACTGCTTGGCAAGCCATGCTGTGACAGGCGTCCCACATATAAAGTAGAGGAAGATGGGCACAGGTGTTAGCTCAGGGCCAGTCTTCCTCAGCGAAAAAAGAGGAGGATTAGCAGCAGATGTTAGCTCAGGGCTAATCTTCCTCAAAAAAAAAAAGTTGATGCAAGGTACCCAAATATCCATCAACAATAGCACAGATAAAAGATTGTGGTCCAGTCCCACCATGGAATGTTATACAGCAGTGAGTAAAACCAAGTACAACTGCATGCAGCAGCGTGTGTGATTCTCATAAATGTACGGCTGAGCGAAAGAAGTCAGACCCTAAGAGTCCCTCCTGTACTCTTCCGTTTATATTAAGGATAAAACAGGCAACAGTTACCTTCTCCCTAAGGTGGAAGTCAGAATGCTGGTAACGCTTGGCGGTGGTTCCTGGAACCAGCTAAGGAGGCTCAGGACTAGGGATGTCCTGTTTCTTCATCTGGTACTGGGTGCATGGGTGTGCTCAGTTTGTGCAAGTTCTTTGAGCTGTACTCTTATGTGCACTTTTTGGTATGAAAATTCTACTTCAGTAAACATTTTTAAATGGCTAAGACAGATAGAAAAAAAAACGGTTGAAAAGATGAATAAGAGGTTGAAAGTGTATTCGCCCAAATGTGAACAGTAGATACTTGTTGGACGCGGTGCTAAAAGTAGCTTTTAATTTCTTTTTTGAGGGTTCTTAGGTTTTCTAGATGTGATAAAATGATCACATACTCTCTATGTAATAAGATTGTTTTTTTTTTTTGAGGAGCATTAGCCCTGAGCTAACATCTGCTGCCAATCCTCCTCTTTTTTTGCTGAGGAAGCCTGGCCCTGAGCTAGCATCCGTGCCCATCTTCCTCTACTTTATATGTGGGACGCCTACCACAGCATGGCTTACCAAGCAGTGCCATGTCCGCACCTGGAATCTGAACCAGGGAACCCTGGGCCGCCAAAGCGGAACGTGTGCACTTAACCGTTGCACCACTGGGCTGGCCTCTGTAATAAGATTTTTTAAATGCAGTAGAACAAACTTGGCCCTGAAGCAATGACCACCCCACAGCAGCACAAATACAGCATGTGTGTGTCGTCCCTGATGGTGACACAAGATGCTCACTTCATCAGTTGCCCTCCTGTCTCTAGCCCACGGTCTTTGGAGCTGTGTAGCATGTCTTGAGGAATTTGTGATTAATGTTTTGTGGGATTTTTGTGCTTTTGTTCCCTTTGCCAGGCTGAGCAGTCAAAAGAAGAGCAGAAGCACGGTTTGAACACGGAGAAACTGATGAGGCAAGTCTCCAAGGACGTGTGCCGCCTCCGGGAACAGAGCCGGAAGGTGCCTCGGCAAGTGCAGTCCTTCAGGTAACGGGCCCCGCCCCGGGACGCTCTCGGGGTGTGCTCACGTGCTCTGACTTATGTAGGAGTCTACCGCGGAGTGCGCTGGGAGTGAACATCAGGATGTGAGGCATCGCATCCCTCCTCCCAGTTTGAGCGTAGGAGCCTCCATGCATTCCTTCCTGAGGTGCACACCCCGCTGGCACATCCTGGCCCCGTCAAGTCTGGTTCCCCAAAAAGCCCGGGGCCCCCAGCTCTGAGCGGCATTAGTACATCTCACTAAGGCTCGATGACCTACAGAAAAGTCACATATCTCCGAGGTTTTGTTAGCCACTCGTGTGACAGACGTCCCTTGGGCCCCCATGAGCACGTGCTCCTCTCTCCCAGAGGCTCCATCCCGGGGATCTGGCAGGTGAGCAGACATCACCCTGCCACGTGGAGACAGCCCACTGAAGGTGTCAGGGCTCCTGTGAGGGCAGGCAGGAGGGACCTTGACCCGGCAGGGCAGGCGTCGGGTCTGCAGAAGCTAGCCAGGGAAGGTGGTGAGAGAGGCAGCGTTTGCACCCTTGGTGGAAGCATGGGTGCGAGTTTTCAGGTGCTGGGGACGGTAGGTTTGGGAAGGACATCGAGGCAGGAGCGACCAGCGGACAGAGGTGCAGAGCCTTAGCGGTCAGCACTGAGCTCCGTGCATGTGGTAGAGCTGCTGGCAGGTGAGCTGGGCTCAGACCACACAAGGCCGGGCCTGCTCTGCTGAAGGTTCTCGACGGTGGTTTCAGATGGTGAGGGAGCCAACACAAAAACAAGTGATGGAGATACGTTTTATGTGGGGCCAACATTAGAAGCCTTGTGGAGGATGGGCCAGGGCAGAAACTGGAGAGGGGGAGCCGATGAAGTGATAGAGTGATGGGAGGGGTCGGCGGAGGGACAGTGGGAGCTGCGGAGTGCCGGCCCGAGGTGCCAGCATGGAGACGGGCGCTGGAGAGAGGAGCGGGTTTGTGGCGAGGGTGGTGAGGTCTGCTTTTGGCCAGAACAGGTTAACAATTCCAGTAGGACAGCCCAGGTAACTGTGGCCAGAAGACAAGGAGAAATAAAATCTAAAGCCAGGGTTAGAGGTCAGATGGGAGATAAAAACGGAAGTCTTCATCCTTCATGTGTTGGTTCCATCAACAGAAATGGGCCAGACATCCCAGGAAAGATGACCAGGAGAGGAGGCCCGGTGGGCGCTGATCACTGAGGGGCTCACAGCAAGAAAGGTGTTGGGGAGCGGCCGGAGGGGTAAGGGAGACCCAGGAGAGCGCATCCTGGAGCTGGAGGGAGAAGCACCCGGACACCCAGGAAAGAAGAGGAATGAAAAATATCCTCTGGACTGGGCGATCAGGAGGCATTGGCGACCATCCAGGGACTGTTGTAGTCACACGAGAGTAGGGCCACAGAAAAGGTTTTTCTGCTTGGTTTTTTCGTTTGTTTTGGTTTGTATTTGGATGGGCCTGGGTGTGGGTGTGGGTGTGTGGTATGTAGAGGAGTCTGTAGGCAGTTTTTAGGCTGAAGGAAAAGCCGAGGAGAGTGTTGAGATGTGTGGGGATGGCGGGCTGCGTGGTGGAGCAGTCATGGGCCCTGGTGCAGAGGGTGTGGCCCGAGGAAGAAGTGGGAGGTCAGCGCTGTACTGAATGAGTCCAGAGTGGAGGGAAGGGACGCCAAGGCATCCTGGGCCTCCGACTCTTTAATGTGACAGTTTATAGTAAAGAGTCGAGTTTTTCCTGCCTCCCTTCCGCTGCAGAATCACTCTTGGAACTGTTCGAGAATGCTGCTCCTTGGGTTTTCAGAACTCCAGTGTGGGGAGAGGAATCTTTTTACGCCTTCGATGCTGTGGTCTCTTTGAGAGCAAGCAGCTCTCCAGCGTGGGAATCATACAACCCCCAGCAGTTGCTAAAACCCAAAATAAAGATTTGCCTTAACATACAAACCCATTTATATGACCAGGCAGGTGGTAAAACTGAATGAGATGGACCAGTATAAGACAGACTGTCCTGGAAGTGTGGAGGCCCTTGGTCGCTGACCCTGGCCTCGGGGGTGAGGCAGCGGGGAGGGGTGGGGCCTGGGGTACTCCGCCTGAAGCGCAGCGCGAGTCCACCCTAGCTGCTTGTGTCACCTGGAATCAAGAGCCCGGTGTCTCCTGGTCTTCTGATTTGTCAAGGGAAGTTGGAAATCAGGAATTTTATGTGAAATATCTCAAATGTAGACACTGGCAGCTAATTCAGGTATTTCAAAAACACCATGGGAGCCAAAGAAACTCACTGCCAGGAAGTGTTCAGGCACGGGTCCCCAGTTTTCAGCTCTGCCTTATGGCCTTCAAGGACATCATGACCATGCTCACTTGCCTTTTCTAATTCCTATCTTTATCTTTTATGCAATTGAACCAATCGAAAGGATGCTGTACCACAAAAAATAACTCATTCCAATTTCCACAGTTTTTTCACTCTTCCTTTTCTTCTCTCTCCTTCCCTTGGTCTTTGGAGCACTGCCACCTCCATTCTGGCTTCTTACCCCACACTTCTCCTCACCTAGACTGTCCGTTTCTCAGAGCAGAGCCCATGCTGCATCCTCCCTTATGGCTACCGACGTGCGCCGCGTGGGTAACACGCCTCAGTAAATGTGTGCTGACGGGACACTGAACCACATGAAGGTTTCGTAGAAAAACACACATGTTGACCCTGCCTTTGGTAGCCATATAACCCTAAAACCATATTTTTTTTAACACTCTCCTAACCTCTGAGAGCCATTCTGCCCCTTTCTTTCTGAGCCTCCCCCTTTCAGGTCGTGTGTCCTTATCCCCGCCTCAGGATGCAGGATGGACTAACCTTTATGACAGGTTCCTCCTTTCCCTTCACTGGAGCCATGGTATCACCTGTCCAGTCACCCTTACCTTAGCGTCGTGTTGATTTCAAAGAATTTCCCAGTACCGTGTACTTTTCTGTGAGACAGTTTCTGTGAGAAACTATCCTGAGAAGTTTTGCGGGATCTTGGCCCTCTTGACTCCTCTACTGCCTGGTTTAGAACCCACCCGAACGGGCCCCCGGTGGTTTGGAACTGCCTTCCATTGGGCATCCTGGAAGGGAACTAACTGCCTTGGCCTGTAGGCGGGTTCCCGTCAGCCAGAGCTACCGTTCTGTCTGTCCACAGTAAAGAGGCGAAGGCGACCTTCAGTGTCACGGGGTTCTACCAAGGAAAAGGTCTCCGAGCCGGGCTCACACAGGCTGCGCTGGCGTTCTTGGGACTGTCTTTACGGTCACAGGTACTTTCTCCATCGTGTTTCAGCGGGTTTATTTCTCACCCCTGACTCTAGGGAGAAGATTGCCTACTTCACCAGGGCCAAGATCAGCATCCCGTCCCTGCCGGCTGATGACGTATGATTACATTTACATTGCTGAAGAAATTATTTTTTCACTCGTTCATTTCTTAGGGAGGGCGAAAGACTGAACATTTGTTTTGTTTTTAGGGGTTTTGGTGGTTTTTTTTTTTTGTAATATACATGTCAACTCTTAAAGAGCTTTTCTTTTCACATCAGATTTTCAACATGTCAATTTGTAAAGCACCTTGAATGTAATTCTTATATGTTTAAAAAAGACAAAAAAAATCAGATAACCAAAATGGGGTAATCTTGTACGCAAGTGTTGTACAGTATGTGTGTATGGCCAGTGGGCTTTATTTAGTGAAGATGGACTAGAGGCGGTCCCCAGTGTGTATCCCATGGAACCGAGTGTTGAGAGCAAGCTCGATTTAGCGGGAGGTGGTGCTCGCTTTTCCTGTGTGTTCTCATGAGCACACTGTGCAGATGGCAGTGGCGCCCTGTGCTGTTTTGTGCTCGAGAGCAGCTCGTGCAGTGTGAAGTTCAACATGAAGCATGAGCTTCAGTACAGAGCTCCCGGCCCACCTGAAACAGGTGCGGCGCTCATTTCTGTCACCCGTGTGGGAACGCTTTGCTTCCGTCAAACAGTTTCCTTTTTGTCCTTTTCTATTTGTCTAAAGAAAACAGAAACAAAATGCTGAGCGCAAGAATATAAGAATGCGAAGGAGCAATACTCCTGGCCTCACTGAAGTTCTTGTCATTTATGACACTGAGGGGAGGGAGATGCGAGGAGAAAGCCAGTTACCCTGAAATACACTAAAACACTCATCAGATGAGCAGCTGCTGCTTCTAACTCAGCCTGACTTTGCACAAGCGTTCACATGTGAGTTTCTGGGTGGCACCAATACCGTTTCGTCCTAGGTGTGAGGATGGTGCCAACTAGAAGAATGTGGTGGCTGCCTCTGAGGACAAACTCCTGGAGATGCAGAGGGATTTGCATCAGCACTTATTTGGTGAAACCAGGAACAAAGGAAAGGCTATCTTGATTGAATCAAAGTTGCCAAAAATTTAAAAAGATACTTTATTAAACAGATTTCTGACATTTACTGGAAATTACTTTGCAGCTCTCATGTTTGGGGGATCCCAGCTATAATTTATGGTAAGGAATTGGGAGGCAAAGAAAGGAGTATGCCTGGGGAGATTATTAATTTCAAGTATAGGCTAAGTCATTGGTTTAAAAAACACCATTCTAGATGAACAAGTTTAGAGACATAAACAGACTCAAGTGTCCTCCAGTAGAATTTTAGCTTACCCGGCCCAGGCACTTCTTAAAGAAACAGGTCCCAAGTGTAGCTCTGCCAGCATAAAGGCTTCTAAAATAAGAAGTACTTATGCGATTTAAATCATGCTTATTACTCAGTCTGTTTTACTGAAAGAGGCCGTTTTTGTTTGGCCATCTTATATAGCAAACTAAATCTTTTTTTTTAGAAATGCAAATATCATCTTAAAGGAAGTGGCCCCTTAAAAACACACACACACACACACACACACACACACACACACACCCATGAGTTCTAAGACTAAGCTAGAACCGTCATTAGCAAGAATTTTTATTTTCTTCCAAGTAATTATATTTTGGAAAGTTCCTTTTATCAGAATCAAAATTCAAATTAAGCAATTTCTGAGCCTAGAACCTTAATTATTTTTTCCTAAGTGTCCCACCACTTATATACCAATGTCTTTGAAGCTGTAACTGGACGTGACACTATGAACAAACCCAGCCTCATGAAGTGACTGAGCGCAGTGCTTCAGGACGGCCCAGTTCATTCTATCAGAGGACTAAGGCAAACTAGAGGAAGAGTACCATTCATCCTGGTCAAGGTCAAATGTGAAAGAAGTTTATTTAATGTAGAGTTAAATGAAGGTCAGCTGTTTTCAGCTTCTTAGTTTGACCATGAAAATGTTTATAGAATTATGTGTAGTTGTACCGTACGATTTTATTTTCTTCATTTATTTATTTACGGTCTTATTTATGTTCTGTTTAATATATAGTTCGGTTCTGGCCATTTTAAATGTTTGACATAGAAGAGGCTATATTGGAATATTTACAGCTTTATAAATCTTCATCAGATTAGCTGTTAACTTTTTGTAATACAAAAAGTTTCAGACAAGTATAAAAGAATAAAATCTGTCTCAGGCTGGTAGTCAACAGTTGTGACCAAGATGCTTTTGGTTTTATTTTATAAAATTTGCTCATTTCTAACATGAGAGTCAAACATATTTTAATGTAATCCTTTTCCACACTTTAAAAATCAGCAATAGTGTTATGTATTTATAGGCAGCTTTTAACAATCCTGTCATATTTGTACTAACCCAAATGATTCACAGTGACAAAACATTTTAATAACTTGATCACAAAACCATATGGACAATACAAATTTTAATATTATAAATACTATTTTTTAAAGGTAGAATTTATTCTGCACAGGGTAAAAAGAATGTAATATTTAGTTCTCAAGTTTGAGTTATCAGTATGTTATTACAATTTTGTATATCAGAATCTAAGTGTTACAGGTACAAAAAGAATATTGCTAGCCAAAAGAACAACATTTAGCTGAATCTCTGTAGCATGCAAATCAAATAAATTTAAAATTTTTTTTTGCTATTACTTTATCTATATTGTATTAAATATCAAAAGCTCAGGACTGAACTAAATATTTAATCAGGTTAAATTCTGAATATGTTTCTGTTTTAATTTGTCTTGTTTGTAAAAGTATGCAAATACATCACATAGATTAACTTTGGTTTCTGCACTTTTCATGTGTTTGTGGGTGGAAAAATATTCAGTGGGTTTTTTTTTTTAAACAAAGACACATATTGCCTAATACTTTACCTCAGTGTCATTTATTGTTCAGTCAATTCCCCTGATTGGCGCAAACACAAGAGTTTATGTGAACCATGTACTGAGCAAATATAAAATCTTTCATGAAGAATTCCCCAAGCCAGCAGTTTATTGTGAATAGTTCTTGGTTGAACGCTATGCACTGCTGATAAAAAAAAGATGGAGTATTGTCGTTGTGCGAGTAAAACAAAAGGCTCCAGGATATGAGCTCTGTCATCCCACTGCCCAGACCAGCAGTGTGCTCAGCGGCCCTGGGCAGAGGTCCCCACAGGTTCTCTCCCACACACCCAGGTCCTGACCCGCAGCGCCCCCTGTGTCTGCTCCCCAGAGCCAGGGGCCGCCAGGGGTGGAGGGGGCGTTGGCCGTCTGCTGGAGAGCACAGGACCCAGAAGCCAAAGCACATCTGCATGGTAGATTTTTCATGAATCTTCCAGAACACAGGATTGCCCTCCTCTGCTTCTGACATAGTAAAGGCGGTGTGGGTGAATGTGGCTGACTTTTGGAAAAGGTTCCATGGAGGCACTGAAGTCTCCAATTAGAAATAAGATGATGTGTCCATGTCTCTCACTTCTCAAGCTTTCAAAGAGCCAGCAAATTTTTTTAGTATAATCAGATGTCATGCATTTTACATAAATATGCTGCAAGACTTTGGTTTCATGTAATAGGTGATCTTGAACAGTTGGAAGAAGTAAATGATTAGCAGTAACATTTCCAATTGCCAAAATGATTCATCTCTATGAATAACACCTTCAAAGATGTGTAAGTACTAATATAATGTTTTATTTACCAGTTCTGTGCAATCACTGGATCTTTTTTACAACTGAGGAAACTCATCCGCAGTAATGAGTATGATTACTATTAAGTCTTGATTGGCTTTGGTCTCAGAGTAGAAAAGTGGCTTACCATCTTAGAAAGAAATTATAGCTTAAGAAGCTAATGGCCACAGGAAAAAACACATTTTAGGAAATGAAAAGCATAGTGAATGGGTGACTTTGTAGCAAGAAATCCTACCACATCCAGAGTTGACACCTGAGGAGTGGACACCTCTGATCCCGCTGGCTTAGATTTCCAGGTGGGCGTTTTTCATCTCCAGGTGTTGATGGGGATATTGCATTTCTGCCACAGCATAGTGGCCCAAGGCTGGAGGAGCTTGGGTCGAGCAGGCTGCACAGTGGAGCAGACACCCTCCTAGGAGGAGAGAGAATCCAGCAAACCACCCGAGAAAGAGGGCTTCCCCGAACTCCCACCTGGGCACAATCTCTGGGATAGTCTCATCCCAGAACTCCCGGACGATCAGGTGGGCCACCCAGGAGACCGGCACGACGGTCGTGATGCCCGCCGTCCAGAACAGAAGTCCTCCCAGGATCAGCAGTCGCTTCTTGCAAGCTGGCTGTCTCTCTCCAATTCTCAAGCAGTCCAGTCCAAACCCTGAGACCAGCAGGCCCAGGAGCCCCAGCCCGTTTGACAGGAACATGAGAATCCTGGAGCCCCTGAGTTCGGCAGGCAAAGCCAGGAAGGAATCAAAGTCCTTGCACTGCATCCCCACTTCCTCCTGGATGACGCACGTTTGCCAGAGCCCCATGGTCCAGTTTTCCATTTCATTTAAGTCCAGGTTGAGGTTTTTCCATTGTGGCAGGTAGTTTGTAAGACAGGATAAAACCCATCCCAGCAAAGATAGTGAAAGTCCAGCTAATTGTGCCACGGTTCTAACTACTACAGCCATTGTCAAGTCCTGCGAGCTTTAGCCAAACTAACTCCTGCCTTTCGGTTGCTGTGAAAAGAAGTGTGACAGTGTCTTATCACCGGCGGAGCTCAGAAATATTTTTTCATTGTGTATATAGGAGGATTCTTGCCAGGGAAATAATGCTGCAAACCAGTAACGCCAAGGTGTGGCCAAGATCATGTTCGTGTCCTGTGGGCGCAATTTTATAGGAAGCAGTTTGTCCCTGAAATAACATTAAGTCGTAATAATCCTCCTTTCATTGTTAACGTATAAATGGCTTTCATGTTGTTCCCAACCTTCCTAAGGAGTGAAAGAATTGAGAAGCCTAAATGCAAAATGTTTAATTGACAGTTTTGGTTCCACTCCTACTGCTTTGTGTCTTACTAATTGCACCTGTCAAATTTTCATCTGTTCAAGTTCTCACATGTCAATACATATGTTTTGGTACTACTGAGTGTTACCATTTTTTAAAAAATACATTCAAGAACAGTGTTACTTAATAAATAAAACCAAATAAATTGGTCTTCGCAGAAATCTCTCTAGACCTTAACTCAGGCCTGTTTTTCTTAATCCCTCTTAGGCTATGTATACCACGTCACATGAAGCAATATTGAGCTAACATCAAGTCTGTTTACCTAGTGCCTTTCTGTCAAATTCATGCATATGCATAAACACTTACTTTTTCTTTGCTTAGATATGCCTCCTGTGCTGTGGGAAAGTTAGGCAATAGGCTTTTGTGGGTGAGAACCAGCCTCTCTGTTGGTTCATCACTAAAGTATATATCCCCATGCTTATAATTTTTAATTGAACAAGGGAGAATTTCTATTGGGGCACATGAACTGCAGAACCTGGATACCAGGCAGAATACTTTTGGAATTATCTTTTTTAAATATGAAGCTTTTGAAGGAAGAGACAAGAGGAAATTGGCCAGTATTTTTAATCTGAGAGTATCTTGATGTACCAAAAACTTTCAGCCTCATAAAATCCTGTCACATAGGGTGCCTAGTAATTTTCTGAACACAAACCACCTCTGTTCAAAGAAAACCAAAGTCATTGTTGTGGCAATAACACTCTGGGATAGGCTTAACATGTGGTTTTGCTAGTGTAGAATGCTTAAAAGATTTCAGATTGTTCATTTTTTTCTTTAGGAAACAAACTCATTATCATGTCCAGGTACCAACAAAAACAAAAAAGATTCTGATACAGAATTAACACATTAAAGCTTAGTACCAACTATATTGGATAACCATCACCACATTTTGATTTAAATAGCCAGATCAATGGATTATTTTTGCTCATACCTATGTAATGCTTACCGTAGTAAGTTTCTTTTAGGTACAAGATTTGCCTCTTCTCCAGATTTGGAGGGGAAGGGGGGGTGATCTTGGATAGAAAAGTAGTCGTTCGGTGAGAAATTGTGACCAGCACAGATTTAGTTACATAACAAAGACCCCTTTGTCATGTAGAGCCTACATCGCAGTTGATGTAGAAAGATGCGGCTCTCTGGTCTTGTCCAAGTCTTACACTTTAGGATCTGCAGTTCCATTTTCCAGGTATGGACTATGCATTTCTGCCACTGCATAGTGGCCCGAGGCTGGAGGAGCTGGGGTCGAGCAGGCTGCACAGTGGAGCAGACACCCTCCTAGGAGGAGAGAGAATCCAGCAAACCACCCGAGAAAGAGGGCTTCCCCGAACTCCCACCTGGGCACAATCTCTGGGATAGTCTCATCCCAGAACTCCCGGACGATCAGGTGGGCCACCCAGGAGACCGGCACGACGGTCGTGATGCCCGCCGTCCAGAACAGAAGTCCTCCCAGGATCAGCAGTCGCTTCTTGCAGGCTGGCTGTCTCTCTCCAATTCTCAAGCAGTCCAGTCCAAACCCCGAGACCAGCAGGCCCAGGAGCCCCAGCCCGTTTGACAGGAACATGAGAATCCTGGAGCCCCTGAGTTCGGCAGGCAAAGCCAGGAAGGAATCAAAGTCCTTGCACTGCATCCCCACTTCCTCCTGGATGACGCACGTTTGCCAGAGCCCCATGGTCCAGTTTTCCATTTCATTTAAGTCCAGGTTGAGGTTTTTCCAGTATGGCAAATAAGTTGTAATAATGGATAAAACCCATCCCAGCAAAGATAATGAAAGTCCAACGAATTGCATCACTACTCTGAAGACTAAAGCCATTGCAACAAATCTGAGGACTTCTGCCGCCCCTATAGGACAGCTGTCTTTTGTGGTTGACAGTAGTGTGACGATCTTGGTTCTATGCTGCCTGGAATATAAGCTTTGGTCATTAACTCTTTGGGCACTCTGAAATGCGTTTTTGTTCTTCTTGAATATAATGTTTCATGTAAAGGACGAAGAACGCTTAAAACTATGAGTTAGGCTTTCTGATAAGGATTTGATCTGTTACCTTCCAATTTGCTTGGTAAAATTATATCCCCAATGCTTGATGATTATAAGTCTAAAGATGAACAAAGAGGGCTCTATGACCCCTCACCCTAAAATACAACAGAAATCTTTGTGCTTCAATATGGATTAATTAGATTTTAAGTGGTGATAAAAGGCCAGCTCTTTCTACAACAGGACTTCATTGTAATAGCTGAATCTGAGATTTCAGAGATGCAAAACAAGACCCTGTAAAGAAAGGTAGACTGTTTCCCTATAATCTTTATTCTTCTCGGACTTCCTTAACCTACACAAGAGCCTGGCCCATGTTCTTGAGTGTCACAGGGACTTGGCTGGGACTTGGCAAAGACGTTTCCGTCAGATTCCTTTGAAAGGTAGAGGCTGGTTTGCTGGGTTAATTAAAAGGAGAAAGACGGAGGCCAGGCCCAGAGGTAGTAAGTGAGGAAGGGAGCTTCGCAGGAGCTCTGCGTTTCACGCTAAGATCTTCTCCATCCTTGTTAAGGACTTAGGGTACAGCTTGATTTCTTTGTATCTGGGAGGTGTGTTTTGGTCCAGAGCTGAGCTGTCTGCTGTTGTGTAAGCCATAGACAAAGCAGCACCTAGCATGAAGACTCCTGCCATTTCCAGACAAAAGGCCCTGGTTTGAAAACAATAGCCACAGTGGAGCTGATCTCTGAGATTGGATCTTGTTTGTTTTTTTTCATTTGGGCCACACCTTGAGAGCATGATCCGTCAGGGAATCCAGGCCCTCACAGGCCAGGACAAGAGGCCACCTGCTCTAGAGTCGCCGGGCTGCTCCCCAGGTTCTGCATGGTCCAGCTTCTCTCCACAGGGCCCCTGGGTGTCCAGCACCCACGGCAAAAAGGCAGGGTCTGACGGGCCTGCATGAGATAGAACAGGCAGGTTCCTAAAGTGGAGCCACTGACCTGGAAGAGTCGAGTGTCGACTGGTAAGAGGCATCGACTGCAAGAGAAGCAAAAAGATTATTTGGAGTCTCAAGAATTGCAATTTGGAAAATGGAGATTGAGTAGAAGCTCAGATGTGCTCCAAAGAAGACAAAGGAGACAGGATTTTATAGAGGCGAAAAGAAATAAATTATATAGGTGGTTTTGTAAGATTTGTGATTGATACCAGCAACAACTGTTACTTCTTGGCTTTATATGATCGGTTGCTAAGGCCATCTCTAAGGCAGAAAGTTCTTATCTATGGGAGTAAGCATGTTTCTTGGAAGGTCAAGATGATGGCAGTGAAGCACAGTTCAAAGGTTACATTCTGTCTGGGTAGAGATACACATAAGCCCCACTTCCCTAATGGCCTCCCAGCTCCATTTTAGAAGCCTTGACATATGTTACTCCATTTTGTTATCATCATCAGCATTTTCCCCTTTTGGTCAAGATCTTTTGGCAGAAAGCATCATGGATCACTGTTTTATTGACATATATATATCCCTCATCACCAGGATGGCTCATTCCTGGGAAGTCATGTCCCATGTAGGGGGACAGCAAGGTACTCAATCATCAGTAGGAGTAACGCAGTCAATGGCTTTGGCCACATCTGAGCAATAAGGAGGTGGTCAGGAAATGAGTCTGAGGTGATGAGGATCAAGGCTGCCCAAGGGCATCCTGCCTTACATACCGATCGACATTGTCCTCCTCCAGGAAGTATAGGACGTCCTGACCTGACTCTATCCAAAGTTATACGACCATCTGATAACCAGACCCCACCTGCACTGATACCATTTTAACGACTTTTTTACATAATCTTTCCTTTGTCTTGTAAAGAAGTAACTCACATACCTACGCCTTATAAATTTAGCCCTACCCTCAACCATTGCAGCTCTTCACTGCACGTGAGTTCCGTCCCCATGCTGCAGCTCTTCACTCCCCATGGGTCCTGTCCCCATGCTACTCCATGCTATTCTCTGAATAAAGGAGCACTACTACCAGACCTTGAGAGTCCAAGAAATCTTTCTTTTGATTCCTCAGCTCGCCAAGCCCGCCTCAATAGGCATAGTGTCTATCTGGAAACAGTGTCAAGTCCTTTGTTCAGAGTTGCAAGATTGGTTGATCATCTCAAGTCACTGAGCAATCGTTATTCTGGAGGTAGAGACAGACAAACAGCATCAAGAAATGCAAACCATTAGTCACTTAAGGTGACAAAGATCATGCAAACCGGGACAATAATCATTAGTATTACTTGGAGCAGATCTAAGTGAGTAGTAGTATAAGTTTAAATGTAAGTACACATAGCAAAATTCCAGTAATCAAAAACAATATTTAAAGTTCTGATCTGCTCCAAGCACCCATACCTGAAGGAAGGCAAGGAACCAGAGGGTGTCATTAAAAGACATTGGACTGGAGAGATGCTATGCTGCTTTTATAATTTTTCCAAGTTCTGACTCAACTTCACCAGGAGAGTTGATCCAGGTACAGCAGGAGGTGTAGGCTGTGGCACAGATGCCGCCCTATTCTGTAAGGAGATAATTGAGTGCCTGTTGATTATCTAATATAACCCTTGCTATGGAATCCAGGGATCATTGTTATTGAGCAAGGCTTGAGTGGTGGAATTTGCCAGGGTGGCTATGGTTAGGGATAAAATTTTTATCAACAGGTCATCATGGACAACATTAATCCAAGGAACAAAGTCTTTGGGAATGGTAATCAATGGAGAGTAGTTGAGGTGTAAAAAGGGGTTGCCAGGTTTCCCCTAGACCTATGAAATTGCAGTTGAGTTTTGTTTTGTTTTTTTAAAGATTGGCACCTGAGCTAACAACTGTTGCCAATCTTCTTTTTTTTTTTTTTTTTCCTGCTTTATCTCCCCAAACCCCCCTGTACATAGTTGTATATCTTAGTTGCAGGTCCCTCTAGCTGTGGGATGTGGGACGCTGCCTCAATGTGGCCTAATGAGTGGTGCCATGTCCGCACCCAGGATCCGAACCCTGGGCCGCCATAACAGAGCGCACGAACTTAACCACTCAGCCATGGAGCCAGCCCCGGGTTTTTTTTTTTTTAACAAGAACTTTAAATGATATATGGTATCCTAAAAGGCATTGTCCTGCCATACACCAGCTGTCTAGACATTCATAAGCCCATGGTTCCCCATAGTAATCACACACAAAGGTGTACCCAAAAGGGGCATCTAATATGCAATGCCTTCTAGTTCTGTAGTAGTGTCAGTGGTCAGGAGCACTTGGAAAGGTCCTTTCCAATGGGACTTGAGGGCTGTCCTCGTCTGTTGATGCTTCCAGAATATAGTCACTGGGCTCTAGACCGTGACCAACAAGATCCTTTAAACTGGAACCTGGGAAAACTTCTTTAACCTGTCGATGATAGGCTGAGGCTAAGACATTATAACCTTACAATAGCTGGTCACGTTAGCACAAGACAACAAGGGGTCAGCAGAAGGTTGTGTACCAATAGACACTGATGTGCTGGTGATTATCTCGTCTGGAGTTAGTTTCTGTTTTCCAAAGAGGGAACTGTGAACAGTCAGCAGGACCAAAGGCAAAACTTTAGCCCAGGGGAGTTCCGTCTACAGTATATAACAAAACCTCAAAGACAATAACAGGACTAGAATCGAATATCTACAAAGGTGTAAACATAATTTTTCTCTCCACAATTACCCTAATTTTTTTTACCTAAAATAATCACAGTAAAACTAATTTATTTATATTAAAAACTTGGCCTGATTATTTATACAAGTGAAAATCAGAATACTCACTGAGAGCCAGCCCTGATGGCTTAGTGGTTAGAGTTCAGCACCCTCTGCTTTGGCGGCCCAGGTTGAGTTCCTGGGCGTGTAACCATACCACTTGTCTGTCAGTAGCCATGCTGTGGTGGTGGCTCACATAAAAGAACTAGAAGGACCTACAACTAGAATATACAACTATGTAGTGGGGTTTTGGGAAGGGGAAAAAGAAAAGAGAGAGAAGATTGGCAACAGATGTTAGCTCAGAGCAAATCTTTCCCAGCAAAAAAAAAAAAAAAGAATACTCACTGAGAGTTTTTGAATTCTGGAGGAATCAGGTAGGGAGAAAAAGTAAATGTTTCATCTTTGTTCACAAAGGTATATCTTACCTAATTGTTGACAGGTTAAAGGATTTCTTTAAATCTGGAAAAACAAAAAGTTAAACCATCTTTCTCAGCTCACATAGTCTCATGTAATTTAATATTTCTTCTACTTCAATCCAGTTTTTCCATTAGTGTTCTGAACTGTGCCTGATGATTGAGGATGATAGGAACAGTGACAATTTGAAGAAGGTGAAAGGTTTTTGGTAAGGTTTGTGTGTCTGTGCAGTGAAGTGGGTGCCTTGCTCACAGGCAACTGTGGACGGTATATCCCAACTGGGAAATACATTTTTCTAACAGTTTCTTTGCCATCGTGAGGGCATTAGCTTTTCTGAGTAATCAAAGACTTGATAAAGACAAAATACAGAATCTTTGTTTCCTAGGCAGATTACATTAAAGGTAAAGGAACTTTGTTTATAATTTCTTATTAAGAGCAGACCAATAATCTGAGAAGCCTTTGTCCTTTAATAGAAAAACCAAATTCTAATTTTGTGCCAGTATACTTTTGATATTAGAATTTATTTTTAAATAAATTCATTTTGATCTTAGCTAGCTTGACCACACATCAAAATTTCTTTTTTTTTTTTAAAGATTGGCACCTGAGCTAACAACTGGTGCCAGTCTTCCTTTTTTTTTTTTTTTCTGCTTTTTCTCCCCAAATCCCCCAGTACACAGCTGTATATTCTAGTTGTGGGTCCCTCTAGTTGTGGCATGTGGGACGTCGCCTCAACGTGGCCCGACAAGCGGTGCCATGTCCGCACCCAGGATCCAAACCAGTGAAACCCCAGGCCGCCAAAGTGGAGCATGCGAACTTAACCACTCAGCCACAGGGCCAGCCGCCAAAATTTCTTTTTTAAAGATTCCTTTTTCACAAACCTTCTACAACTTTCTATATCTTTTTAGATTTTGTCCTATCTCTTTGTTTCTTATTTTGGAACAATCATTTTATTTTAGGGCAAAATTACCTTCTTGTTTTACTTTAACAAAAATGCATCTTCATTCTTCATACCTTCTCTTACTGAAAACATATATCCTATTTTCCTTATCTACTTTTCATATACAGTTATCTATCTTCTCAATTTTAAAAACTTACAAAGTTTATCTAAAAGAGAAATGATGCAAGGCAGTTGTTACAGAATAATTACAGATTTTACTCTTGGAGGTTAGCATAATTGCTTATGCATTACATTAAATGAATATAAACTCTTCTATGTAATATAGTTATGTAATATAGTTAAAATAAACTGTACACTCTTAGGAAATTACAGTGTGAGATTCATTGGTGTCTACAGGTTCATCCTGACGTGGCTCTGCTAGACCAGGAGTGACAGGACAGGCAGAACAAGATCCCCACATTAATGCTGAAGAGAGTTGATCTAAGTTAAGTAGGCAGAATAAAATTTTGAAAGATAGAACAACTTCGAAACTAATGGCAGAGCTATAAATATCTGGGAAGCCACCACCAGAATTCTCAACCTTGCGAGTAATAAGGAATGGGGGAAGGTCTTTTAATAAAGGTTGTTGCCTGGTTGTAAATCTGAAAAGACTAAGCAACAAAGTGCGAGCCTGTCAGAGAGTGATTACAGCCTGGCCTGGAGGAGTTGGCACTGTCTGTGTGCAGGACAGAAAGGGTGGGTGCTCTTGTATTGGCCTCTCCATCTGGCTGCATGGACCTTTCTGTTGCTCAGTTTACTGTGATGTAAGAGGAGTGGCTTTCAAACATGTTGGATCATTCCACAGCAAGAAATATAGTGTATATTATGGTCCAGCATATACCTACATATATAAAACCATATATGTAACTGAAATAAAAATTTAATAAACTGACATGTATTTTCTTTTTTTAGTATATGCCATATATTCATTCTATCTTGCATGTTATGAAATTTTTCTTTTATTTGTATATAAATTTATAATAAATTTATATGTATTTTAGATAACATTAAAGATATGTATTATCCATTTACATTTTGATAAGTGTAGATACCATGTACGTTTTCTATTTAAATAAATGTTAATCATAATTTATCAATGGTCTGTGACCATAGTTTGAAAAATAAGGAGTTACAGGGGCCGGCCCAGTGGCACAGTGGTTAAGTTCGCACGTTCCACTTCGGTGGCCCAGGGTTCACCGGTTCGGATCCCAGGTGCAGACATGGCACTGCTTGGCAAGTCATGCTGTGGCAGGTGTCCCACATATAAAGTAGAGTAAGATGGGCATGGATGTTAGCTCAGGGCCAGTCTTCCTCAGCAAAAAGAGGAGGATTGGCAGCAGATCTCAGCTCAGGGCTAATCTTCCTCAAAAAAAAAAGAAAAATAAGGAGTTACAGTAAATCCTTCCATAGTAGGAGATGTTCTCATGAGAATTCCATTGCTTCTCATCTTTCATATGGGCTCCTGCTGCTTTGCATGGACTCTTAGCGTCAAGGCACCCCGTTCGCATGGAGTTAATTTACACTTATTACTCTAAGTGTTCTGATGTTTTCTCTTTGGTTCATTTGGTAACCTCAGCTCTTCTTCCAACTTTCCTTTTTTTAACTGTTTGTAATCTTTGCTGTCCAGTGAAAACTAGGAAGCAGGCAATCATCAACTCTCTCATAAAGTAGCATCCTGTAGTAGATTAGCAAATCCATAAACACATTTCATAACTTCTAGAAGCATATTTCTCTTTACAGCAAACTTTTCAATGTGGCATAAAGCATATCTATTGATAACCCAAATATTGTTTGTCTCTCTGTAAAAAAAAGTAGAAAGCCAAAACTAGACAAACTTATGTTTAGCAGTGTCCCAGTATACCATCCTATCTGGAAATGATTTAGATATTCACTGAATATCTATTATTTAGTTTAACTTAGTATAAACTTTTATCTTATTTTACAATTATTTAAACACATTTTTAAGTTATGTTTGGATTAGACATTAAATAGTTAACCATCATCCAAGTCATTCTGCCTCCTGATAAATTCTGCAACAGAAACAGCAGACCAGTAAACCCAGGTAGAAAAAGTTGTATGTTTTCATTACATTCTCTATTGATAACTCTGAAGACATGCCTGTTTCTATTAAACCAGCAAATTTAAATTATCTTTTATCAAACATGATCTCAGATCACTTGAACTTGAAAAACATTTGGGTTAGTTTTTATTATACTTAGAAATAATTTATATATGCGCTTACTTCAAGTTAATTAAATAGAGTTCTTTAGAAATGAATTTTAGTAATACCATCCAGAGGTGGAAAACTATCACACGTATATACCATAAAAAGATATGTGAACAGACACGGAGATTTTATAGCTTTTATTTTACAAATTTCAGCCATGAATCAGATAGAGTAATACAAAGCTCACTACTTGGGAAAGAATGGTTGGATCCAAATTTTTTGCTTCTGGCCAATGGAAAAAGTTAAAGTTACCTGTTTAAAAGTTTATTTTTTGTTGTATCTTGGGGGTGGTTTTTGGGTTTTTTTTAAACTTCAGGCTTTCCTGATTGAGTTAGCCAGTTAGGCAATTGTTGGCTGTTATCTCCTTAGGTGTTTACATTCTAAAGACCTGGTAAAATTTACAACTTCAAAGGACAGAGAGAAAAATGCAAGTTTTTTTATTTGTCATAGGAGTTTTGGGGTAATTGTAATTTAAAACATTCCTTCAGTCTTAGGAATTGAATGTGGGTGAAGGAAGAGCAGAGACAGTGACAGTAGGGAAAGGAGTGTTGGCTGACTTTCCTACTTGCAAGCCTTTGAGAGAGGTCTGACTTGGCCTGAGTTAAGAATTAACAGCTTGCAGGAAAGCAACTTTTTCGTTGTTTCACTTAGAGGCCCCAAGACACCAATTAAAATAAGCTTCCCATTTGATTTGTTTAGTTTGATAACTTTTTCCAATTGAGCACACAAGCAAACCAATTTAGGAATTTCAAAGGGGCCCCATTTAGGCCAGTGAGACCTCAAATCATCCCAAGAAATGCGAATCTGGCAGGACAAAAATCTACATGTAGAGAAGGTCCGTATTCTTTACACAAAACCACCAGGAGGCCCAGAGTGGGGGCTGCCCTTCAGTGGTCCCCTTAGAAGATGGACTTCCCGTTCGTAAGTGCTCACCAAAGAAACAAAGGCCCAAGAAAGGAGTGAAGACAAATAGATGTTCCTTAACAAAGCCAACAACGAAAGGACAGGATGGCCAGAACTGGTATCAAAGGATACCCGAATAAAGAGTTTGAACCTCAACCAAAGAATGGAAGGTTCCAGCCCAGGAAGTCTTACCACTGGGAGCTGGAGCCACCAGGAGGAGACAATAATGCACACAACACTCTTTGCAGTTACCTTGCTCTTGTCCACGCAGTAACCCCAGAATCAGAGGTCAGTCGCTCTGAATCCCATGTCTCTGACACCATGTAATGTCATGAATAAGAGGCATAAACTGCAAGAGAAGCAAAACATTTATTTGAGGTCTCAAGAATTGCAATTCAGGATACACAGATTTGAGTAGAAACTCAAATGTGCTCCAAGGAAGACAAAGGAGACAGGAGTTTATAGAGGCAAAAAGAGAAATTATGTAGGTTGCTTTGTAAGATCTGTGATTGGTGCCTGCAACAACTGTTAATTCTTGGCTGTGCATGATCAGTTGTTGAGGCCATCTCCAAGGCAGAAAGTTCTTATCCACAGGAGTAAGCATATTTCTTGAAAGAAGGTCAGGATGACAGCGGTTCAAAGGGTACATTCCATCTGGGTAGAGATGTGCATAAGCCCCACCACCCTAATGGCCTCCCAACTCCGTTTTAGAAGCCTTGACGTATGTTACTCCATTTTGTTGTCATTGTCTACACCAACCTGGTGAAACAGAACCCCTGCCCATCACATTTCAGCCTTTGAGTCTAGTCCAGGATCAGAGATCTTTTATGATGTCGCTCAACAGGAGATTGGAGAGACAGAACCCAATCCGGATGTATCCAAAGTAAGCACAAGAGTCAGGTTAGATGAACGGTGCTTTCTTCAGCATTTTCCATTATTTTATGTCAAAAAAAAAAATGAACTCTTTGTTAACTTTTACAAATTCTCAGAATCCCTTAGGATATATTGCTGTCCTCACTGTACAAAAATAAGAAGTTCCAGTTTGCACAAAGAATGGGGGTCCAGGGCCTCATCACTAGGAGATGGGATAATGGTGAGCTACAGCTTGCTGACCAGGAGGCAGTCAGGATGATGAAAGCGCTCGGGAGTGTGGGAACTGGAATTGGCCACCCCAAGATATGTCTCTTTGGCATGAAGATTATTTTGGGCTGGTTGCTTTTTAAAAAACTGCAGACAGGAGAGAAACTCTGAAAAGCAGAGTTTACTTACCCTTTGTTAAGAAACATTTACATTGTAAAGGAAATCTCCATCTGTAAATGTGTCTCCCTCTCTGTGCAGGAAGAAGGGGGGGTGACCTTATCTCTAGGAACTCTTATCAGTGCAGAAGGCAAGGACTTAAATCTGCACAATAACCTGACCCTTGTTTACTGTGCTTGTCTGGTGACCTCCCGTAACTGACTCCCCCACCCCCAACATCCTCCTTTGTCTTTAGCTGAAGATGATATTTAACGTGGTGGCTTTAGCCATTTTGGGGAGTTGCTCAGTTTGCCTGAGCCTCTCCCACGTATACATGTTATAAAGCTTTGTTTAATTTTCTCCTGTTATTCTGTCTCATGTGAATTTAATTCATTCTCCGGCCAGAAGAACCCAGAGTGGGTAAAGGAAATGTCTTCCTCCCCTACAGTTGCAATCATTAACAATTACAGGGAGATGATTCTGAATATTGCATTGAAACTTTTTTGAAGAAGAAGAGGAAACCCTGAGCTAACATCTGCCACCAATCCTCCTCCTTTTGCTGAGGAATCTCAGCCCTGAGCTAACATCCGTGCCCATCTTCCTATATTTTGTGTG